>NW_008795486.1:926287-937284 GCF_000699145.1 Aptenodytes forsteri
GTGGTTTATCAACATTATTCTCATCCTAAATCCAAACCACAGCACTGTACCAGTACCTATACTACTAGGAGGAAAATTAACTCTATCCCTGCCAAAACCAGGACACAGACATGGCTGAGCCCATCAGCCAAGCTGGTGGCATCTCTGTGAAAACATATTTAATAAAGGACAGAAAATGCCGAGGAGGAGAGAGTGAGGGAACAACAGGACCAGAGCAGTAGAAGGTACTGCGTGGCAGAGAAGGTACACTCCCAAGGAGACTGTAGCTGATGGATAAGCCCATGCTGAAGCAGGTACTCCCCCAGAGGGACTGCAGCATGGAGGACCCCCACTGGTGAGGAGGAAACGAGTGAGAAGGAAGGAGCAGTGGAACAAAAGCGTGAGAAGGAAGGAGCAGCAGAAAGAAACCGCTACGTCCTGCCCCCAACCTCCTGTGCCACCTGTCACCTCACCAAAGGGACTGAGTGTAACCTGCAGTGATAACAGGAGGGAAGAGAGGCATCTGGAGTGAAGCTGAGCCTGGGAAAGCGGGAGGAGAGTTTTTTTCCCTAACTCTGTTTTGTTTCTCAGTACCCAACTCAGTAATTAAATGTTTACACTAATTGGCAATAAATTATGTTAAATTCCCCAAATTGAGTCTGTTTTACCTGTGACAGTAATTGGTGAGCAACCTCCCTATTTTTATTTCGGTTCATGAGCTTTCTTGCTCCCGTTTTTCCTGTTTTCTCCCCTGCCCTGCTGCAGGGGCAGTGAGCGAGCAGTTGTGTGGGTGCTTGGCTGCCAGCTGGGGCCAACTCACCACAACTTGATCTACCATACCTCCAATTAAAGCACATTTCAGGAGACTTTCCATCATATTTAAAAAAGATCTTATAGCATACCTAAAGCTTTCCCAAGTATCTCTGAAAAACCACTACAGACACGTAATACCTCAGGTGAAGACAGTGATGACAAAACATGAATAAAGAACTCATAAGGAATAGAGATCAAAGTATCACAAAAGCTGATGCAACTACATCAAATAAAAGCTCATACAGCTTATACACAAAGGTGCAACTGTCCCAGGTACCGCCTTACGTTTTATAGGAAAAATGGCATTCCAGGTTCCTTTATGCCTTATATGTGTAATGCCATTTATACTACATATTTATTTCTATGAAAACAAGTACTGCTATCAATCAAGTAAATGTTAAATAATTCAACCAGTAAGATTACTTTTTATAATTTGATACAACAGATCAGCTGGGAATAACCCACTATGTCTCCAGCAGAGAATTTTAGAAATTACTTAACTGTACCTCACCCTTTTACATGTCTCCAACTGGATTACTGCCTTCCTATGAAACATTAAAATGTTTAATTTTTAAAATAAATTTTAGTAGAGAATAGCTTCTATAAAGCTTTGTTGGAGTTTTGCCAATGGGTTGTTTACAAACACATTAAGACATTAAGAACAAATGACTGAGATAACTGAGTGTTTTATGTTAGAAGTGAAGTATTTTACATTAGAAGAATAAGAACAATATAGCCATGCAATTTTACATACAGGTATATTTATTTATGGTTGTAGAAATGCCTGTGCTGTTTAAGTCTGAAGGGCTTTGCTGGTTGTTCTTATTGAATTTTCAATAAAAGTGAAGTAAGAATAGTATAGCGATTGCTAAGTCCCAGCCCAAAACTCTTGCATCACAACGGCTGAACTTTTGTATCCAATAATCAGAGGCAGTAATACTGCTTTATGATACTTTCAGATCAACTGAAATCCTCCTTCACTAACTTTTCCCCCTAGTGCTACAGTAGTTAAAGATCAGTCATTGCAGCAATTAAAATTGAATTCTGTGGCCTTTGAACTCCTTTGGTGGATTCAATCTGAGTGCAAGATGTCTATAAAAATATAATTTTCTTTCCTCCTCTCATCTGCCAATTTTGTTACTGTAGTTTCAAGATAAATTAAAAATTATAAATAAATACAGGAGTAGCATTTTCTGTGCATTTGATATATTCAACTTTGAAAACATCCTGAATTTTTTTTTAAATCCTGGCGATTTACATATCAGATGGCTTTTTTAAGGATTTTTCTTCTTTTTCTTTATTTTTACATAGAAATGGAAAAGACAATAGCATGAACTAAAAGAAACATCCAATCAGTCAATCTAATTGCAGGTTAGACTACTACTTTGGTCCCAGTTCATCAGCATACTTAACTTTTGGGTTGACTTCAGCATTCAAATTATTGCCAGTAACGCCAAGTCCCACTAATGTGGACTGTTTCAGTGTGCTTAGGGAACAGTGTTAAGCACTGTGCTGAAATGTTTTCACTCTCCTCTCTACTGGCATGGCTTCTTATTGAACTTCTGTTTTAAAGATGTCTCTGAAGAAAAATATATTCTAAGACGTTTCAGCTATCTTAAATGACTTTTTGTCATTGTTTTGTTCTTACATTTTCAGTATTTTCTCCTCTTATTCCAACTTTACCAATTTAGTAGTACAAGAACTGGTTAAACTGTGTAGTCCAGCTCTGCACAACATCCCAGCAATGAGGTCAGCTCAAACTGCTGAAGCGACCATCCTGTATTGACAGAAAGCCTCGAAGAAGTAGTGCTGGTTGAGTAATTGCTTTGTACCTCCATGCCAGTATGTCCATCACCCCAAGAGAACAGCCCTTCCTTTAGCTGAAGTTTCTCATAGATTGAATGAGCTGATGCAAACTGACCCACTTCAGCAAAGACCTCACTACCCACTGCAAAGCCTTCTTCAGTAACAGGAAGAACCACTAACTTTGAAAAGATGGAAATCTTGTCAACATACACAGCGCTGTGGATCCAGGAAGTCACTGAGGTTCCCAGCAAGGGGACTGGGCTTGATGCCACACCTCCATGGTGGCCACAAGCAGCAAAGGCCCTTGAAGGTCCAATGGAAAACAGATTCCAGATACTCTTCCACATAGATGGATTAGCCAAAACCCAGTATAAACCAGCTAAAAATTAGAGTACTTCAACAAATAGTGCAGGTTGGTCCAGTCTAGCTGTTGCCTACAGGACTAAGCTATGATAAAGAGGTTGAAAAAGCAAAGCTCCCCCTCTGTTTTATGTACAATCTGCAAAATGTTTGTTAACCTCCCTGCCTCAGCCTTCCCAGTCTGAAATCGAATGAACGTTGACCTAACTCACAAATGTATCAGAGAACAAAGGAATCATATAGGTGTTCCTTCTGAGGCGCTTTAAGAAATGTCAAGACGTCAGGCAGTAATGACATCTGGAGAAAACAGGATCAATTTTGCTTTGATCACCTTTCCTGCCCCTGGTTATTTGTGAACACCAACTAATGCTTCAGATTGCAAGAAGAATTTCCTTCATCTTTGCAGTTTTATTATTGCTATTCTTATTAATAAAACCAAAAACAAGCTCCTTTGGCCCTCATCCCCCTGACACCAAATATTTCTGATGTGGCAATTCTGTTCCCTTTTGCATTTTGCTGTTTTGTCAGATTTGCTGAACCCCCAAGTGCAAGAGGTAACATGATGAAATAGAAACTGGCAGAAAGTACATTAAAGTTATTATCACCTGAGGACAAATCCTGGCAAGTGAACCACAAGAAAAAAAGACTTCCATCTGGAAATAAGACAAAGAGCATACAGGTAAACCCAGTAATTCCACTACTGTTTTGGCAGCCATTCAAAAATGTGAAAATACAGATGAAGTATGAAAAAAAAAATATGCAGAAGTAATGGGGCTCTTCAAAAAGAAGACAGAAAGGGGCAAAGGTGAGAGGAAAACAGGTACTAAATTTCCCCAGTACCAAAACATGTCTTGAAAGGGCATTACATAAAATGAGCAAAAGGCAACCTTTTGGTTAGACGTGACAAGGGCTACCATCAGAAGATACAAGACCCAAGAATTATGAATCTGAAGAGCTTTTTAGTTTTTGGCCATTCAGCAAAATATTTCTGCAATTCTGCATTTTCATCCACTACAAAGAGCTGATTCATTCCTTTCTGTATTCTCCCTATGATTAAAGTAATGTTTTATTTCTTGGTACATTGACTAGTTTAGCTGATAGACAGCAACGAATGCTTAAAACCAAAACAACTAGAAATGATAACCTCAATTTTCAGCACAAACTATTTAAAGAGTAATGTATGAGTTCCAAGTTTGTGCTGACTCCATAGACTTAAATGCGTCTCAGTAAAAACAGAAGACCTACTGAGAATACTGCCATGACAACTCAACTACAAAAGGCAGTATTTTTGCAGATTTATGCCCGCAAAAGTGATCACATTGCTACCACTTTTATACTTGCAATGGCTGAGCAAGATAATAACTGCCCCAGAGGCAACTGCAGTTTATCATGACTCTGCTTACTACATATGGTACATCTACATGTGGTACATTACAGGAAAAGTATGTTATAGTCAAATCAAACTGCAACAAACTGGTATTGCCCCTTCTCATATTTCTGTAGGATTCACTTCTTTAAAATCATTAAAGATTTAAATAATAATGATTAAAAAGTATAATAATAATCATAGCAACCTATAAATGTTTTCAAAGTTGTTGAAAATCCTATAGGCCAGGTTTTTCAGAAATACCCAATGATTAATGTGTTCAATGGATGCCTAGCTAAGTGAGCATTTCCAAAAATTAGACTCCTTGAAAGTATGAAGATGTGGCACCCTCTTCTCCCATCACTTTCTAACCTCCTCCCCAAATTTTGCATGACTACATCTCTAGCCAGTTGTTACTGGGTTAGCCACCTGCAGGCAAGTTCTACCCATAACCCTGACACCGTTATTCTGCTCTGAACACGCAATGCTAAAAAGCGGTTCCTGAAAAATTAAATCAATGGGCACTGAGGATATACAGTTGCCAATAACTGAAAGAATATCATTACTGCAAAAGTTTTCATGTATTTCATATACAAATGCATACACATTAGCAGGATGAATAGCCAGAAAAATATTAATAAGCTGCAGTGGAACCTGGATTTCATTCACACGTTTTATGGATTCTCATGTTAAACACTTTGGTTTTACTTCAACATATGTGTTTTTTCTATGTGTTAGGAAGAAGTGCAGAGGAATGTACCGTAATCTCCAGATCTGAAATCAGGAGCTGTGTGCTAAGTTCTGATAAGTCAGGGATGTACATGTCTAATGAGGAAAACTGATGATAATCAAGCTGCTTAGATCTTTTATGTTTAAATAACTCCATACCCTAGGAATTTAAAAAAAAAAAAAAAAAGTCCTTGCTTTGCCCATCATTAGAAAACGTGACCTGAATATCTGTCCTGCTTTGGTTTGTGCATAGCTGCATAAAACATTATCATTTAGCTATAAATGTATTAAAACATTGCATGTATTAAAACATGAAAGTATAAAGGTCTTGTACACTATAAATGTGCATACTCAATGTTACCCTTTTTCCATTTTTACACACACAATTAAAAAATGGAAAAGAATTTGTGTCATAGGAGTGAGATATTTTACTGATAGAGCAGAAAGAAAGCTAAGAAAACTGCTGTACAGAGCCAGAGCTGTATTAATGGGAGATATCTATTTCAGTACTACATAGTGTAAGTTTTAATAACTGTGGTTGGTTGGTTGGTTGGTTTGGGGGGGTTGTTTTGTTTTTTAAACTATGTCTTACTAACGTTGCATAAAAAAGTTGTGTTTGAGAAGTAAACTGTTGGAAAATTAAACAATAGAGGTGTGTCTTTTCTACAGGCTTAAAGCACTTGCCTCTAAATTTATGCTTGAGCAAGCCGGTGGCGTACAAAGGCCAAAGACCGTTCAGAACACAGTAGCAAATGTGACAGCATCTGCCCCAGAGAGAATGTGAGACCAGGGCTCTGATTTTTTTGCTGCCTTCTTATTGAATACCTAGATAAGAAGTTTTGGTTCTTCTTGCAAAATGTCATTTGCCTGTTCGACACTGTCTGCCTGACTGCAGTCTCACAGAGCTAAATGCAGTTACTATAACTGACCTGTGACAAGTGACTTCTATACTCATGACTGCAAGACGGACAGATTTTGAGAGAACCCAGATGTGTCTGCTGAACAGAAAGTGAGAACAGAAAGGGAAAGGGAACAAGGTGTCCCCAACGCTCTCCATTTCCTATGTGAAACTTTATTCTTTCTGAGTTCTTAGAGGTAGCAAAGAGCTTGATACAAGTTTCTGCACTTAGCACGGGGAGGCTCCCAAGCACTATTGTTTTGTCAAAACCAAAACGCACGCATCAGATCGCACATTAAGTGTGGCTACCCTTGAAAGAGACAGCTGTGTGCTATCTTCTGGGACACGTCCCTTGAAACATGCTTCTGCTCTCAGCCTTGTGCTGGTGCTAGAAGCTGTGCTAGTGGCCATCAACCTGGGCCATGAAATAAGTCTCTCAAACACCTTATTTTTTTTTGGTTTAACTTTCTGGCATATCAGTTCTCTGAGCTCAGTACGCAATCATACAAAGCAGCACAATAAAGGAAGCAAAGTGGAGGGCCAGGACCCCACTCCTCTGGCAGCCACTCTTAAGCGGAGCACAGCTGCATTTCTCCCCCACAAAGCTGTCAAAACCACATATTTCACAAAATGGACCCTACAGAATGAAAAAAAGTGAAACAGAGCTTAGACCTTACTCACATTTTCAATAAATATTTACTGTGCTCAGCTATCAGGTGAGTGATGACTGCAACACAAAAACTTGGACAAACCAGCACATGGATAAATAGCAAAAGTTTTTGTGATCATGAATGCAACAAATACCAATTCAGTACAGAGGAAGTATTATCAGAATTTAAAAGAAAAACAAATGTAAACAAGGAATCTTAAAAGCCTCTGTTTAACTGTTTTCAGCTGCTCTACGATGCTCTGTTTCACCGTTTTCAGCTGCTCTACAATGCCAGTAACTAGAAGCCTATGGCACTACTCCATTCTGCTCTCATTTGAGACGCATAATGAAAATCATTTGTCTGATGTTCTGTTTGACCAGTTATATGAGCAATTTCAGCTGCTGAAGTAACCTGCTTCTCCTTGTACAAATACTTAATCAGAAAGGTAAAACTCCATATTAAAAGTACAATATATCTAAAACAAAACCAGATGTTATTTTGCTAAATTGGATTTTGTACTGCATTCATAGCTGGCTCCTGTGACTTAAAAGAAAGCTTATACAAGAAGTGAAATTTACAAAAAGGATTATTTTGTTTGTTTTTCTGATGTTCATTTTAGATATTACAGAACCTGTATTTTGAATACATAAAGAAGCCCTTTTTGATCCCTGTATTTCTCTAGCTCTCAACAATGGGAGTTTTTGAAATTAGGTGATCATTGAGCCAATTCATCTGGCTAACTGCAGTAATTTATAAAAAAATACTCATAAAAAAAGGTAAATGAATATATGTTATTTAATTTAGAAACCTCCATTGTAACAATCTATGGCTTATTTCAAAGCAAACACAGTTCTTAAAAGCAAAGTAATTTAATCCATAATTCTTTTTTGGTTTTTTTGGCTTTATTTTTATTATCCTTCATCCAAAAGCTACATGCAGACGTGAGGAAACAGAGCTAAATTGGCAAGCTCTGTAAATCCTGTCATTACTACAACTAGATACTTCTTTTAGGTTTTTTTGTAGGGAACTCTGACATTTCCACAGTTAATTCAAATACCCTAGAACAGTAGAGGTAGCCATTTCCAAAACAGAAATCAATTTTCAGGTTGTATCTTCAAGTCATGCCAAAATAGCTGAGACAAATTCTATCTCATTCTTAGCCATTGCTCAGCATCCAACTATAAGTTGTCATGCATCATCCTTCCCTTATTTTGCTCTGATTAGACCAAAACCATCTTGTTGAGTTGCTGTAAAGGTTTTGCATCTTTGAATGCCTAATTTAAATGTAGTGGAACATTAGACGGAGAGCACAACCAGGGTTATCAAGTCTTATTCCTGTCATCTTAAGCAAGCCATAAGGCAGCCCTTTTTTTTTTTCCCCCTTTAGTCCAGAAAGCATCCGGTCCATCAATCCTGTTGACATGCCACAAAACAGTTCCAGCAACCTATAACCTCACGAGTCAGTGTAAGAGACAGGAAGAGTAAAATACTATTGTGTGTCGTGTGCCATCAGAGTAATACAGGACAGATCAAAGACTTTCCTGTGCTGTAAGTTCCTGTAAGGAGCTTGTTAGGTGAAAATGCCTGAATATTCCTAGGAGTGGATTACATGGCAGACTACAGAAAAAGTGAGAAAAAAAAAAAAAAAAGGTTTTGAATCCCCTTGGGCTCTGCCAGTCTGGTCCTAGGGAAATGCCCTTCTGTTCTCAAATATGATGAACAGTTTATCCATGGGTGAACACACATGCCAAGTATTAGAGAAATGTATCAATAGCAGGAGGACTATCAGAGCACTTGTGCAGTTTTGGCCAATTACCAATGCTACAGACAATCCCCTTCCAAATTCTACAATTCCCTTCCCATGCCCCCTTTCATCCCCCCTGAAAATCCCAGAAGCCAAATTATATGTCAAGGGGAGAAAATGTTCTTGGCTTCTTGAGGCATCTAGGAGGAGAAACTTTGAAACATGGGATTAATTAAATGCAAATCTAAATATGGTGCAACAAATCATGCAAATTAAGCATTAACATATTTATGACTGAAAAATCAGCAGGAGCCAAAATGTGTGTAGATAAACTATAAATCATTACAATCATTGGTTAGTACAGTACATAGCATATATTTATCCTTTCCTGTATTTAAATGAAAATATATAGAACATCTTGCACACAACTACTTTCATGATCTGTGTAACCATGCCTATTTCTTAACTGTCTTTGCTGCCACGTAAAATTACATATTAACAAAAATATTAACACTGATGAAAGACCTCATACATTAATCGAAGGAGACAGAATATTATACAAGAAAAGAAAAGAATATGCACTTTTCTTTTACTCCTAATGGCCTTTGCAAAGCAATGCTACATTATCAATCCAGGCAGAGGTGGCTGAATGACCTCTTGAGACATGGAGGAAAATCTGGAATGAACGACACATCCCCAGGTTCCCGAGCCTGCAGAGCACAAAGCCTCACAACTAGTACTGGGGTTTTCTTCTCCTTTTTCCTTTTTTTTTTAAAAAAAAAAAACACAACTGTATGTTATAGATAAAGTCCAAATGTGTCTCAGCATGTTTACTTTCTGGTCTTTTCATGACATACCATGTCCATCTTTCAAATCGGAATCACGTGAACAGCCATTACACTAAGGAAACCGTATTTCCAAACAAATACTATGCAACATTTCATGTTACTTCTGACCAGGAACATTGCCTACATCACTAATGAGATTGCTGACCTCAATGCAGGGGACTCAAAGGCTAATCTTTGACCTCCTTTTTATGCCAAACATAACCTAAATGCTATGAATTCAGTATTAACAATGCTTTTCTGGTTTTGGTAGAAGAAATAGGTTAAACTTGAATGTAAAAGCATAATGTTGTCTAAAGCAGCTGTCCTGGGAGAGTGTCAGATATGAATGTCACCCAGAATGCTGTAGACTTCTCAAAGTCCTCTGTCAGTCAGTGGGACTGGATACAGGAATCGTTAGAACAATATTACTCATCCTGCAAAAGAACACGCTAAAAGCTTTTGTATTTCTGCTTTGAAACATTGTCAGCAATCTGTGTAGCTGTCACTTAAAAGATGTACAAGTGAGTTTACTTCTATAAATGCAGCACGATGATCCACCCAAGGCAAGATGCTGAATTAAGATACACCTTCCTAAAACTTAGGAGCTATCACCTAAATCCACTGATAAGAGCATACCAGCCTGAGAATGGGATATGAACTTCTTTCTCCATTAAAAATTGCACAGTTACTCCTCTCTGTTTAATCCTTCTTAAAAGTGTCAGAGTTACATCGTATCTTCAACTCTTGACTCATGACCTCTAGCTTTTAATAGCCTTGAAGATTAAAAAAAAAAAAGTTTAAAAGCCAAATAAACAGCATTATTTGGCTCTCCTTTAACTGCTATTTTCCTGGCACTTGAATATACTAAATTATAGTGAAAAGATCTCCCTTAGCTAACTAAAGTAGCTCAACGTACCTCCATTGCTGGGAGTGACTCAACAGAAGAATGGCCAGTTGCATGCGGGAATCTGTGAACCTGAAAGGAGTAGTCTAAGCTTTCAAAAACACAACCAATGACAAATCATTTCTTTATACTGTTAGGAGAGCCAGTATATCTTGGAATAGACCTTCTGCTTTAGTACTATAGCAGAATGCCTTGAAGCTAGCTCTCACCTCATCTCACCATGCAAAGAGCTTTCAAATGATGTACTGAAATTTCCAAACCAGCGCTAAAGGCCTTCAAAGACAAAAGACCGTTCTCAGCTCACACTTCAGAATTTGGCTGCTCACTGCCTTTTTTAAGTCATGCCACATCTATAAACTAGGGTTTAGCTCACAAGCCTCTGTACCAGGTAACAAAACAGCTCAGTGATGCTACGTCTTTTGAATGACACTGACTGCAAAAAAACCTTTTTTCTAATATTGGTGGAAAAAAACAACCAACAAAAAAGTCATCGAAGGTGACATCGACAGTAAACTATTTAAAAACATGTGAAAATTTCCACTTCTATGTAAGTTTTCAAACAAGACACATGTATGCATTTTTGCAGATGACACATCCAGGATACTACCTGATATGAGGTGTTTTTCCCTGAGAACATTTCAAAACAGAAGGGCCAAAAATTTAATAGCAAATAGAGTTAGCTGAATTAAAGTGGAGTCCAATATTGTCTTCTGAACAACAGAGATGTTCTAAGCAGCCAAAGATGGGAATCCACTTCTACCTTCTTACTTCCTCTTTAACAGAACAATATTGAGTTCTAGGAATCTGAAAACATGCACTTACACACATATTGGAAAGGTGTTTAGAGGAGGCCCTCTTTCATATAAACTCCAGAAGTAAAAATTATACCTTGGACTTCTTAAAACAAGCAGAGCAGCTGGA
>NW_008795486.1:937303-947614 GCF_000699145.1 Aptenodytes forsteri
CTATAACCAGGGTAATACCGCCTGCTCTCCCTCCGTCCCTTCTGCACAAAGAATAGCTGTTCATTGCACACCTTCAGCTACACATGTTATCATACCTTCCTAATCTGACTAATCAGTAGATTATATGTGACAGCAGTCTATATGTGACAAGAGGGAGAGACATCCAATGTAACAGACCACATCCAATGTTAGAATGTCCCGTGGAAAACTGCAGGTCACTTCCCTGACTCTGTGTCCCCCCCCTTCCCAAAAAAAAATTTTGCTCAGAGCTTTCACAGTTAGCATAACACTGGGGCCTTCGATATGAAACCTCTGAATGAATGACACAAATTATATGACTCCATGATGCTAACAGTGAGAGAGCTAGCCAGTGCACTGCAGAGAAGCAATAAGTATATCCAGGCAACAGGGACATATAAAACTTGCCTATTAACTTACTTCTGGTTTTTTTCTTTTCTTTTTGTCATGTAAATAAAGGGAAGAGAACTGTAAATGAGTTTGTCAAAAAGGACTGGAAGTAAAAAAACAGCAGGTCTTGGAATCAAACTTCCATCGAAACTTGACTTCAACTCACTTTTAAAATTAAGAGGTGGGGTTTTTTTTTGTAATTCCAAACGAATTTCTGTTTGGATATATAGAGAGCATTTTTCTACACATAACTCAACATGAAACTACGAGCAAACACAAACATGCAAGCTAGCAAAGCAGAATTTCTAAGACAGTTAAAATACTAATAACACCAGAGTGCTATTCTTTGCGCTGACATACTAAAAAAGAAGGAACTGGTAAAGAAAGTGAGCCATGCCCTTAGCAATAAAAATCAGTATTTTTATCAGGATCAGGATGACCAAGTGTACGTTAGTAACAGCTGTCTCGTAGACACTCTAGGAATTAAGAACCTGTAAATTAAATTTGGTACTATAGTACTAATCAAGAGGCAGTTTTTCCAAGGTGTTGCGTCTTTCCTATGCTTGAAGAAGGTAGTCTCTCCCAAAAATGTCAAGCAGAAGAAAAATCTGCTCGGAACTTTACAGAAAAAACCTCCACCTTTGAAGCTGTCACTAGCTTATTTATTATCACAGTTACACATAAGATGGAAATTTCAAATACATTTTCCTTTTTTTTAGGCCAGCAAATATAACCGTTTCACTACTGCTCCTTATTTTGGCAAGAAAGACAACAGTTTTCCCAGTCAACATAGCCCTCAAAAAACATCACTGGCTTCAACTCGTATCCCCAAAGTAAGGGCAATTATTAAGGGCAGCTCTATTCCCATATTGCATCTATGTAATAGAATTGATAAAATGATTGTCAAAGTGTATGTACATACAACACCATACATACACATACACACATACACACACACACACACATATACATACAGACTCCTTTCTTCCTATAGCTTGCACAATGCTTACTTTACACAGAGGGAAAAAGAGAGATTATTATTGGAAGCAAACTATCTCACAACTCTATGACATAAAATCCACCAAGTATTTGCCAAAGTATGTACATCAGTCCACCCCTAGGCACAGAAGATCAATTTGATTGATGGTAGATTGATTCATTATAGGCAGAACCCAGGAAAGGGACTTTCCTAAACAGACTAAGGTAGTTGGCAATAAGAACGTACAGTAAAGGAAGTTTACAGTGCAGAGTTTAAAATTAAATATAAATAGTACATACACCTGAACAATTTCACATTATGTAAACACAAGTGGATGTGGTTACAAAGGCATTGAAAATACTGAAGTAACTTTATAATGCATCTGTAACTTAGATACTGAAGTAGTCTTTGAAGTGGCCTTTTATTTATTTTTTTTTAATTGCTCCTTCATTTTCTCTTTATGAATTCTGTTCCTTTAAAAACCAAGGAACTCTTTCCTCTACAGTATTTTTTTTCCTTCAAGCTTTTTCCAAAACAAAAATCTTCAGAGCCTTTTAAAATGTTTAGAGCTTTTTATAATGAAAATTAGAACACAGCCTAGTTCTATTTTTTATATATTATTTTAACATTGGCTTTATTCTGGCATAAATAGTCATATGTGCTTTCTATGTGACAGAAAATATATAACATATACTGTAGTCACATGCAACATTTTGGTCACTGCAAATATATCAGAAAGCTTAGTTTTTCCACCTGATAATAGATCTGAGGCAGAAAATGAAGCTTTTTATATATAGCAAAATCACTTTCAGTCAACAGAGCATCACTTTTTTAGACCATAAGACAAGATAAAGTACAGCTACGCTATCTGACAATCCTTTGCCTTATTGCTTTTCTGTTCAGTGAAAATATATTAAAACCATTTCCATCAAAGAATTGATCTAATCTCTAGAGAGGGTGCACATGTTCAGTGTGGACTAAGGCTAGTTAAACTCTAGTGTATGCTATTTCAGTAAGTAAACATATATCTCAAAAACCTATTTCAACATTAATTCTGCTTTTTTAGTGTGAAATTATGACAAAAGGATTTAATGTTGACATAATACAAAGCTTTTGAATGAGTTTAAAGTTTTCTAAGGGAGAAATGAAAACATGCATCAGTGGAGGAAGTGTTCGTGGTTTTTAATATTAACCATCATATGAGTGTCACTGTGATTTCTGTTTCAGAGTGCTGGGTTATCGGGTGTGTAATCATTCTCAGTCTAATTGCTTACAAGTAACTGCACACATCCTAGAGCCTGGTTGGTTTATATTTTAAAATACACTGCCTTGCCATTAAATAAAAATCTATAGATTTGCGAAAGCTAAAGAGCTATTTCATATTTATTAAAAATTTCAATTACATTTGAAGTTCAAAAGGGGAAAAACAGGTCACGCTTTCTCTTACTAATAAATGTAAAACACCCCTCCCATGTTCTCTATTTAAAATACCCTTATTAATAATAATTATTATTCATGCAATATTTGAAAACAAACTGTTTACAGAAGCAGGCAAAATCCATTACAGGGCGGGGGATAAACACATCCTTTCTCCACACAACACAATGGAATACAAAGTCTATAGAACTTTGAGGTAGAAACCAAAACATTTTAACAAGAAAACCCTTCCAAGAGGACCCCACAATTTCCACAGGCCACAGAGAATCAATATTCAAACAACAGACATTATCAACTGACAGCTCGTCCTTGCATATAATTTTTCCAGAAGGCACCACTAAACACAAATCAAGACACAGCATGAAAAGTTGCCGACACCACCAAACCTCACTTTCTTTCCCTGGAGCATCCTCTAAGTCGCTTGGAGAGTGAAGAATTGGCTCACCTGCACCGGGGGGGACCAGCCGTGGGCACAGGCGCACTCTGACCACCACTCCCCCGGGCTGCCCTGTGGCTTGGCCTGGGATTTATGGGGGCTCTTCCGCACAGAGTCCCACAGAGGGACAATCTTGCTCCTGCTCTGGCTGGCACCCCCAGGTCCCCAAGAGGGAAGCGCCTGAGAGCTATACTGGAGCCCAGGAGGATGCTGGTGCCAACGACAGGCGCAGTGGGCATCCCTCGCTACGGGAGGCACGCTCCTGCCGGCATCCGACCCCTCGGACCCCCTGCCGCAGCTGTGCTGCTTGGGAAGGTGTGCGTGCATGGCACACCCAGGGCTTCCTTTGGCCAGTTTGCATGAAAGTGCTTCTCCTCCCAGACGTGAGGTCCTTTGCCGGGGCCTCTCCAGCCCCCTTGGCAGCAGCTAGCGGCAGGGCATGGCGGGAGCGGGGCGCAGCATGAGCTGCTGGCCAGCAGCTCTGTGTCAATACCGGACTCCACTCGCGCAGCGACTTGACAGCATCCCCGCTGCAGGCAGAAGCAATCAATGCTCTGCGTGGCTGGGACGCGCGCCTGCATCCCTTTCTGGATGACAAACCTCGGGAGAAAAAAACAAAACAAAACAAAAAGCACTCTTGCCATTTTCAGGAAGATTTAGTCTTTTTCTAGCTGGCCCTGACACAACGTGCAGGCACCCTGCTGAAGCAGATTTACATGTACAAGCTTTACAGGCAAAGTGCTTCCTTGTGGAAATAGCATCTAGACAAAGTACTGAAAAAGATGCCTCTTTGCCAATGATCAAAACAGACATGGGAGTGTTTTTTTCCCCTGCATGCCTGAAAAGACCTTGTCAACAAAATTGCATGAGAAGATGCAAATGGCACGTTCAGGAAGAATGTTATCTGCCCTAAATGCTAAACCGTAGCATAAACTTTGGTATGTACTAATGTACACAAACATAATGGAAAGAGAGCAAGAGGCTGAATTTAAAAATAAAGCCACCTAGAAAAGATCTGTGCAAGAAATTAACAAATCTCCAGCAGCTTATATATATAAATGTGAATATATTTATTTGTGTATAAGGTCTTCAAGATTATGATTGATGTATCATTTTCTCCTCTTTTTTTCACCCTTTACAAATTCTTTGGTGCTTGCCAATAACATTCTGTACAGAGTTTTCTGTAAATTCCTTCTTGGGTTTTTCTTACTAATACAATCTCTTTTCCTTAAATTTTCCTGCAATCTTTATTTGCAAGTATTTTCTTTTCTTTCTTCTCATGGAAATGACAGGGTGTAAAGTGTATAAAATCTGGGCTGATTGTTTCAAGCATCTGGAGAGGTTCAGGGATATACTCCGGTCTCAGGTGACTAAGTCTTTAGCGCTTTAAGACTCAGTGGATCTTGGACCCCTATATATCTACATTTTTTGAAGATTTTCTTTTGACCTAAGCATGTCTCAGGTACTTTTAACCATAGAAAATAACTAATTGATTTTTAAAAACAAATACAGGACTGTGTGACAGGATTCTTTTATGTCTATTGATGTTCAACTAGGATTCAAGTACACAAAAATTAAACAGAATTCATAAATGATATGCATAGTTTTACCATTCCAAAGACTAAAGCAAATTTACTTTTAAAGATTTCAAAGACAAAGAGACAACTATGACTATCTGCAAATATACTTTCAAATGAGATAAATGAATTTTTCCAAATGCTTTGGTGCAATAAGACTTGATTCATTTACTTAATTCCTCCTAAATTACTAACCTAAAATTCCTCAAAGCTTAGACATTGCTAAAATACATAACGATACAACTTGGCAGTAATTCTTAATGAGAAATTATGGCAATGCTCTAACAGTGGAGAAAATATTTTGACAACATTGTAATTCAAATTGTCGCATGTGAAACTAACATCAGTTTTAACTGTACTTTCATTCAAGGTGCTTGTCCCAAACTATACTACAATCATGTTATAATGCAAGGTTTATTCAGAACTTTGCTGAAAAGCCAAAAGCATACATCTGGCTGCGTCCTCTCACATAACAAATGCCCAACTGCAAGAACTCTCATAGCTTTGCATGCAGTTAAGGTCACTTCATGTTTGAAAACCAAATATTAATGCACTTCTGAATTGCAGGTGTGGATAGGGAAGCCAGCACTTAAAGATCTGAGGTAAGGGAGTCTACAAGGTAATCATTGTTACATGTAAAGTAAATGTAAAGATGCATAAGACTGAATCCATGTTTTTGCAATTTTACTCAAGCATAAGGAGTGAAGGTATGCGAGCTGTCCAGAAAGCTGCTTTTCTCTAGTGCTCAAGGGTAACTCAATCCTAAGCACCTAAAAACTTGTCTACCAGAAGATAATCCAAATCATTACTGCATCATTTCCAGCAGGACTACCTCTATGTAAGAAATAGATATATTATCATTAATTGATGTTATAAATCATATAAAAAATAATAACATATTTATTTATATACCCCATATATATTTAAAGACAAAACACTAACATGGTCAAATTCAGATTTCATTTTCATCATCATAGACCTCTATTAGGAGTGTCCATCAACTTAAGACCATCAGCTTTTTTGTCACATAGCAAGCTACCCAGTTCATTCCAGAATACACTGATGCTATTGCAGCTTACTCAAATGCCAGTCAGAATCTAAAAAAAACAGTTTAAATATGTCTTTCAAAGCTATTTGGAGAAATCTGGATAATTGCAGAAGTCAAAAAAAGTTTACATATAAATTTTAAAAAGGACACTCAAAAAAGATATAAAAAAAAAAATCAGGGCAAGAAACAGCTACAGCATGGCTGGGGAGTGGAAGGAATCTACGCATTCTGTGACCAGACACACATCTACGCTAGTAATATTGGGTAAAGCCGCCTGTACCAGAGCACTAACATGTCTATCACAAACCCCCATAGTCCCATATTTTAAAGCAGTAGGTGACGTTTTAGCAACCTTACTACACCCCAACCAGAACAATGCAGAACTGCAAAGGCATCCTCTTGACTGTAATGTTTATTCACTACGCTATTATATTGGGTAAAGCCGCCTGTACCAGAGCACTAACATGTCTATCACAAACCCCCATAGTCCCATATTTTAAAGCAGTAGGTGACGTTTTAGCAACCTTACTACACCCCAACCAGAACAATGCAGAACTGCAAAGGCATCCTCTTGACTGTAATGTTTATTCATACGCTGTTAAAACACTATATTTGAAATGGCCTCTTATCAGAATGTGGAAGAAGTTTTTTTCAAAAGAATTTGACACCACTGAACTTGCCCTGAACCTGCCTGACACTTCTAGGCTATTTCATACTTAGAAAAACCATAAATAAAAAATTTTCTATTAATAAATGATTTAACTGTCCACATTTTTTTTAAAGATTGTCACTGCATATGTGAGACAAAAACACTTGAATATAGGATGTATATGTGCAACTAATTGCTAGTAAGATGGATTCAAAAGATAATGCAATTTCATCAGCTGTAATTGAACCATTGTATTAGACAGGATGGCACGCACTTCTGGACAAACTTGGATTAACACATGGCTCAAATCCGTATGCCCAACTATCACCCTAATTTGATAATAACTGGTGCACAAAGCAAAACTGACTATTGTACGGTACACTGTGTGAACTGTGTTTGACCTGATTCTGTTGTGGAAAAATCTCACTAATTTTCTTTTTAAAATATTAAGTAAGCATGACAAAATGGAGCAAATAGCTTTAGCTGATATTCTGCTAGCACAAATAACTGTAACTGGATTACAGTAATGTTGGACATACACCAAAAATAAATGCTGAGAAGAGTTTGCTTCAGGCAAAAATGTGCATATGGGAAACAAAAAGTGCATATGTGAAAAAAAAAATATTAATAGACCTCTGAAAGGGAAGCTAGAAGCATGGGCAAAGATGATCTAGATGTAGTAACAGATTTTCCCCTCCAACCAAGAATGCGATGTTATGCAACCATAACAAATACAGAAGGAAAGAAGAGTAATAAACATGGAGCGGACCGGCTTATTTAGTGGTCTTAAAATTTCTACAAATATTTTTCTAGAAAGAAAAATAATGAGAACAATTATTAATATGATAGCAAGGCTACTGAAATAAATCAAATGCAATTTCTTTGCAACTGGTTTTTTTTTGTTTGGTGAAAAGCAATTATGTTTGTATAGAAATAATAGTGGTGACATAGACTTAGAAGGAATGGTCGTGACTGGTCCGAGGTTAGGCTAGGAGCCAAGTGATCTGGCACAACACATTGCTATTACAGGGTACCTATGAAATCTTGGGCAAACCGCTTGATTTCCATGACTATCCTATATGTAAAACGAAAAAAAAAAAGCTTAATTTAATGAAACCAGAACATAAGGGGTGGGGAAGGACACATCTGAAATAAAACAGCTGAGCTTCTATTTCACACCTGCCTACTCCTCCCTTCCTCCAGGTCTGCAAGACAAGAGAGGCATGCAGGACTACAACACCAAAAATAAAACAGTAAAAGAGGAAAAATATAATAAAAGGTGGTTATTTAAAAATTTCACCATTAAGAAAATTTCATTTGAAATCTGTCAATGGTCTTTAAGAGTAACATTTTGTTTACTTAAACAAGTTGTACGATCCCCATATCCTTTAAACAAAAGGATGACTCTCAAGCTTTGAAGTTTTATACAAAAATATCAGCATAGCACTATCTGAGACATAGCTCCCTGCACAACCTATCTGCCTGTATGATCAAGGATATGTTCTTTTGATTTTTGTGAGAGGGTAGAAAAGCTTAAGGAGTTACAAAACAACCCTCAGCTGGAAATATTAAGTCAAAGTCAATCATGTCAAAGCTGGTGGAGAACAGAGCAGCAGGTTTACCAATTTCACATCCAAGTGAATCAAAGAATCATAAAATTGCAGTGGAAAGACTGAAATACAAAAGTATTTCCATGCCAATTCAGAAACATCCTTTACAGGACCTGTGATTTTCTGGTAGAGGTGTGTGACAGTTTGTGAAGTTCTCTCCTCTGGAGAATTCTGTGAACTTTATTTTAATGCTTTAGTTCACCTGAAACTGGATTCATATAAAGCCATTAAGCAAAATAACTTAGATGGAACTGCAAAAAGATCTGGTTAGAAAAGATACATTAAATGCATGGGGTGGAAAGGACAGCAAGAGTTGTTGCAACCGCCATTTTCACTATGCAGGAAGTACTTGCTGACGCCTCTTTTCCACATGCTGTTGAGGACAAAGAGGGCCAGGTTCAAGACTTCCCCAAAGTACTTAAATATAACCCTGATCCTCCACCCACTATCATGAGAAACAAAAGTCACGTGCTTGAGTACCTTTGGCCAGGTAGTTTGTGACAAGCACTGCTGAGTCCAAGAACTTTAACCCCTTTAATAACCCTTCAGTTTACAGTGTCTAATACTAGCACTTTGGCAAATTTAAGACAGCTTTTTTAAGACCTGATTCTGCATTTCAAGTTTTTTAGGAATTGCATTTCAGAATTTCAGTATCAGCCTAATATTCCAACACTGTTTTGCATATAATGAAAAAGATATAAAGAAATGTTCATGGCTAACAGTTACTTAAAATTAATATCTCCAAGTTCAGTTGTATGAAGGTATTCAGTACCTTAAACTATTCGTATTTGTCTCTCTGTTCAATTAGGAATAAAACGGCATGTTATTTACTATGGGTGATTTTTGATTTTGAAAGAGAAATTCAAGTATGTTGAGTCTCCATTCAGGTAGTAACCTAAGCAGCAAAAATAAACCATAAATACACAGGAGATATCCATAGAATAAATTAATCAGGTTTTTTATTACAGAGTCACACTGCATAAAGATATATGCACTGCATGCATTCCATAAAGAAAGAGGACAATACTATATATAGAAAGAGGACAATATAATCAAGCTAGAATTTTTGCAGGAGTATATTTTTATTCCACTGCTGGCAATCCACGTAGCAAATAAAGAATGCCAATTAGCCAACTCTGGCAGTCTTTTTAGGTGTAGTGCTTATTACAGCATCCTCTTTCCAACTGATTGCTTCCCATTAAAGTTATTTTGAAAGAACTTCACTCAAATTTATTAGCAGACAATGAGAAATTGTTCCTTCCCTATGAAGCTATTTGTGTTATGTTCATAATACACAACATCTTTAAAGAGTTTTGCACAGTTCTAGCACTGTCTTATTATGGGCCAGTTGTAAGCTTTCACTGCAGATTGCATGGTAAGCAGAGAGATGTGATCACATAGCACAGCCAAAAAAAGACAAGGTTTATAGCATACATTACTGAGAATTCAAGTTACTAAGCTCCTTCTTCAGCCTTTGTAAAATAATGACTTGTTTTAAGTGACTAACATAACTTTCACAACAAAAGCAAAGCCATTTGACTGGAACATAACTGATTCAATATTAAAAGAATAATGAAAATCTGTCTTGTTTCTCTACAATCCATACCTGGCCACCCCTGAGATTTCATTTCAGTTGAAAACAATGTCTAAAAATATTTCCCAAACAGAAATGTCCTGGTGTGTTTTTGTAAATGAATTACATACAGGGCCATGTGCTGTGTATTTATATGACAAGGACGGTACATGAATCAAGAAAGGGAGATACAGAAGCAAGATGAATGCTTGATGGCTTTATACTGAAAAGAACTTTACCCATAGACACAGTCACTCTAGACATAAGAGGTTTGTATATATTTTGAGTATTTTTTCTTAATATCTGTCTTTATTATTTTGAAGAGTAAAAACAATTTATTGGCATTATATTCTATGATTCTATGTGTTCCCCAGGACTCAGTTTTGGGGCCGGTCTTGTTCAATATCTTTATCAACGATCTGGATGAGGGGATCGAGTGCACCCTCAGTCAGTTTGCAGACGACACCAAGTTGGGCGGGAGCGTTGATCTGCTCGAGGGTAGGAAGGCTCTGCAGAGGGACCTGGACAGGCTGGATCGATGGGCCCAGGCCAATTGTATGAGGTTCAACAAGGCCAAGTGCCGGGTCCTGCACT
>NW_008795486.1:948249-963505 GCF_000699145.1 Aptenodytes forsteri
TCCCTGGAGGTATTTAAAAGACGAGTAGATGAGGCACTTAGGGCATGGTTTAGTGGGCATGGTGGTGTTGGGTTGATGGTTGGACTTGATGATCTTAGAGGTCTTTTCCAACCTCAGTGATTCTATGATTACACCGTATCTGCACCAAGTGACCTCAAGGGCCTGGACTGGTTGCTCTTTGCTTTGATACAGCTAGAAGTTATTGAGCTCAGTGCAGGACTGACAGGGTAAAATTCTAGAGTCTTGCTAGCACTGTACATAAGAATGAAACCAAACTAATGGCTAAGATAAAAAGTAGTTTCTCTGTATTAGTGGGTGTAAAGGCAGCCTGCTATTCATAGCTACTTTAGGATTCCACTTGGTTTTAGGAAGAGATGACAAAATTAAATATTCTTCCCAGAATGACACTTTGGAGAAAGATCTCCAGGGTACAGCAGGTGAAGGACCAGCCATGTGCCTGAGCCATCTACAGCTGTGTTGGTTAAAGCAAGAGAAAACATGGTGATACAGGAGAGCACTTGTCTTCTTTTAAATCGTGAGGATGACTTTTATTTTTACAAAGACATCCAGGAAAGTAAACCCTCAGTAACAAAACACATGACTTCTCTTGGAACCACTTGCTATCTTGGGAAAACAATCTGGTCTATATAACAGGATCACATGGAAAGCACATTAGCTTGTGAAGGAAATAGAGAAGTTGTATATTGTCAAGTAGCAAATTACATTTATATAATTCAAAGAAGTCTGGTCTGTTTCTCCTTTTGGTAGAAATCTCTGACGTTTTACTTTTCTAATGTGTGATGGTAAACAGGATTGGAAGAATAAAGGCCAGAAGAAATGAGCAGCCTGAAACTGAAGCCACAACAACTTTTGATTTCATAGAACTACTGTCTACATTCCTAAAGGAGACGTCAGAGCAAATCAAAGAACAGTTGAGGAGTCATATACTGAAAAGTAGGTAATGATGTGTATTGCAAGGTCTTTGTTTTGTTTTGCATCATTTATTGAAACAAATTCCAATATTTAGCTAGAAAAGCTGCTCTTCAGTCAAATAACTCTCGCTCTGAGAAACATTTGCCTGAGTTACGTTCAACTTCCATCTCCTTGTTTTCATCAATTTATTTCGGTTCTCTGATTTTACTTTAAATCATTGTTTATCCCGCTCAGTAATCATTACTTTCAAATGAAAAGATCACTATAGCTCCCATGGTTTGTTAGTCTGCTTATCCAGTTTGTTAACTAGTCCCTCATAAGTCAGCTCCATCCTATAAGCATTTTACTGTTTTCTTTAAACTTTATCCAGCCTAAAGAGGATTATTCCTTTGCAGCTTTGTGCGATAGCTAGCTGTTAGTGACAGGTTAGTGAACAGAACCCTATGAAAAAAACCCAAAAGTGAACAGCCCCTGGAATATTGATAAAACAAGTTTGTAAAAACAGTCCGCATACTTGGAGAGTCCTTGCAATACAGTTCTTGGCAAACTGTATTCATTGCCTCAATATCCTGGAGTATGTGTACAAATACAGATATTGAAACAATAATGCATGGAAAAGTCTCAAACCAATACATGCAATACTATTACTATAATCATAGAATCATAGAATCATTGAGGTTGGAAAAGACATTTGAGTGTCTAAAAGGTGCATTATTTCAAAACAAACTGAGTTGATTTATTAAGCCAACATGTAAACCAAGACTCTTTGTTCTCCAAAACCAGATATTTTCTATTCTGAAGGACTTTATATAAAAATGTTCACAGAAAACAAAAAAAAAAACCCAAACCCCAAAAAACTTACTCAACAATTTTTGTTTCCTTCAGAAATCTGGTCCCTTATGTTTCAAAATTCAATATTTCTAATTCCTCTTTGAGGACCTTTTTGGCTCTAACTTCCATTTATTAAATGGCACTAACATTTTTCAGACAAGTTTTGAAGTGATGAAAAACTCAAGCTAGTGTCAGTGTCACTCAAATATCTAGAGCATAGATGAGAAAGGACACTTTCTGAACAAGGTTCCGCTCATTTATGTTACAAGACTACATTAAGAATCATTTCATAATGCTGCATTTGCCTCTCCATTGACTACAAGGAAGTTTACATGACAAACTCACAGGATGATGTTTTTGTTGCTGGCACCCATGTTTAGTTCCTTAATGTCTATAAACCATTTTTATCTATCAATGGAATGTCTTCTTCAGGTAAATGAAATATCAAGTAGTACAATAATTGACTGCAGTATATAAACCCCAATAATTTATTGAAGAACCTAAGTAACCTAACAGTCCAAAGCTCATTTTCCAAAGGGTCTAAAGTATTGAAAAAAAAGTCTAATTCATCAAAAACTACTTTTATCTAGAGGACAATCTAAGACTTAGATCATATGCTCAATGGTGACTATTTGGACTCTTTCAAGGTTAACATATCCTTCAAAAAGCTATGTTTCTGGATAGATAGGCTGATAGATAGATAGGTAGATAGATAAAGCACTTACCCTACACTTCAAACATGCCAGTAAAAGAAGTTAGGTATTACTGATCTTAATATATGCAAATACTTAAATTGAAATTATATTTTTCATTTTTTTATGAAGACTAAGAGTCAACCACTTCACACCTATGGGCTGGTCAGCTGAGTCAGTAGCTTCTTCTGCAACTTCACAGTTAGCTGTAGTCTAGCTTAATTAATCTAATTTTGCACTCTCATCCAATTCTGTTCCAGGTTTCTTACATGTTAAGCAATCATGAATCTAGAAGAGACTCTCTGTTCATCTTCTACAGTTTACTGTAATTTTCTTCAGACACATTTTTCTGAACTTTCTAAAAAGTTTTTTAAAATACCATTACATTGTATGGATATATTTTCTTTCTGCACACACTCAGTTACTCTTCCAAGGAATTAGAACAGTCTTTTGACAAAGCCTTCCCTTTAGAATAGTTATGTCAACTCTTCCTTTGTGAGAATGCATTATATTTTCAACCATTTTAGGCAGTGTAAAGGCAGAATTCCTGGTCTATAATTATCTGAATCATCTTTAAAATCTATGTTAAGAAATTTGCATTCTTCATCTTCCATTCTTGTATTTCCAAAAGCATCCTAAGTGATAGGATACCCGTTGTTTTAGCATTTTGATAATTTTAATTTTCAGTTCCTTCCTGGGCTAAAGCCACATGGTTCCAGTATATGCAACTATTAATTTAATCAAATTCCTCTTTTTATGGCACTTTGATTTTAGACAGTTTCCCTGAATTCTTCCCTGTAGAGAAAAAACAAAACTTCCAACACTTCCGTACAATGGAAAGTAAAGCAAACAGCTAATTAGATTTAAAAAAAAAAATTATCTTTTTCAATGGCCCTTTTTCATTTTATTTTGCTCATCTATTGACCCCTTCCAGTGACTCTTTGAGAACCTATGGGCTTCTGATGTGCTTAAACAATTACTAATTTTTTCTCCATTAAAACCTTTAGCAGGCATTACCATAGTTATATATTTAAATTTCAGAGTTTATGGACATCTACATATTTCTTGATTAGAAACAATACTAACTTATTGCAATAAAATATTTTGCTCTTTTAGCAATTTTTAAAAAAATTCCTACAAAACCAGCTTCTTGATTTGTATGAATTTTATTTTTTGAACTTTAATATTTCTGGATTTTTTCCCCCACTCTTACAAGGATATGAAATTTAACACATTATGATCTCTACATCACATCTAGGTTGTATGCATTGGCCAGGACTAATTCAAGAGACACTTTGTGCAATTTTCTGAGTATTTTACATCACTTGTTGCACCTAAAAACACAACCTCTTTATCATACCTCTTTATCAACGGCTTTAATACCATATTATGCTATAGAATTTCTTACCCCATTTTCATACAGGTTAACTACTTTGTGTTCAGTTTGCTTTCACTAACATTATATTATATCATTCCTATGAAGATTACTGCAATATCCCACAGATTTTCTTCTTTCTACTAAGTTTCTTCGTTACTTGAATTCCATAAACAGAATAAATTACTTGTCTCAAAGAAAGACCAAAGAAAGATATGGAAATAAATATGGCAAACAACTAAATGTAGCTGAAAAGAAATGTTCCTCTAAAATGCATTGTTAACTCATGGAACTCATTGTCTGTAGATAAAACAAAAGCTAAATTTGCAGTCTTGGTACAAGCTATGTTTATAGTTCTTTTATAATGTATATGTAATTATACTCCAGGACATGAAAATAAATAAATAACTAAATATTAACTGGATAGTCCCAAGAAAAATCAACAGTGCCATTGGCGGATAACTCTGGAAGAGTGGACTACACTTTTCCTGAATTTCTGTCTCCTTACCACCAAGCACAGAGCATTAGCCTTTATTAAACAGCTAATCTGAAATTATACAGAGAAAACTTCACACAAGTGTGAAAGTATATTTTTAACTAGTTCAGAGCAAAACATGATGACACGTTCATCTACCGTTTCAATCAAACATAATTTTGTTCCCTCATGACTAATGACTGATTAGTGAATTGCTTTTATGCTAAAATAACTGGTTTTAAATACATTCTTAAATAGATATAATGATTGCAAAAAATTACCACAGGAAAAAGGGAGCATACATCAACAACAGTGTTCCAGATTTCTTTCAGTCCATGTACATATTGACTTGTGAAGGCAATACAGAAAGTTTTAGAAGAGTTCAATGAGAATTTGTCACTGGGGAGAAAAAGGAAATAATTACTTGAAATCTCTAATATTTAGTGCTCCTCAGAAAATATTTTGGAACAGTGAAACTGTGCAGATAACATTATTTGTAAAGATACTTCCCCAGTTCTGTTTTCTTTGTTATTTAAATTCTCTAGAAAGAGAGCTACTGGAGTTCAGCTGAAGTTTAAATTGGAGATGGACATGAAGGGTAACAAGAAAGGTTTCTATAGGTACACCAGCAACACAAGGAAGATGAAGGAAAATGTGGGGACATAGTGACAAAGACATGGAAAAGTCTTTGTTATGAAATGACTTTGTTTTCTCAATGTTTATAGGCAAGGTCTGCTCTCCAGCCTCCCTAGTCCCTACAATGAGTAGTAGAGTCCAGGGGTGGAAGTGCTACCTAGAATACAGGAATATGAAGCTAGAGACCTAAGCTAAGTAAATTGGATGCACAAAAGTCCATGGAACTGGATGGGACGCATCCAAAAGTGCTTAGGAAGCTTGCCAACATTGTAGTGAGACCTCTCTCGTCTTTCAAAGGCTGTGGTGTCAGAAGTCCTGATAACTGAAAAAGACAAACATCACATCCATCTTCAAGCAGAGCAAGAGGAGGATCTGGGGAACTACAGGCTGGTCTTCGTAATGTCAGTCCATGGGAAGGTTATAGAGCAAATTAAAAAAAAAATCACGGTTCACAAGTTGAAGGGAGTTGTTGATCCACTGATAGGCATGGCTGTCCTTCATAGGAATCTTGACAGAATGGAGAAATACACTGACAGAAACTTCATGAAGTTCAAGGAAGGCAATGCAAAGCCTGGCACCTTGGGAGGAATAATCCCATGCAACAGAACTGGTTCGGGACTGACTGGCTGGAATCAGGCTTGCAGAGAAGAAGCTGGGGGTCCTGATGGACAAGTTGAACAGAAGTCAGCAGTGTGCCCTTACGGCAATGAAGGTAAACCATATACTTGTCTGCATTAGTAGGAGTGTAGAAAGGACATCAAGAAAAGTGATTCTTCACTTCCACTGAGTATTATAAAAGCATATCTGAAATACTGTGTCTGTTTTGGGCTACCCGGTAAAAGACAGAGATGAACAAACTGAAGTGAGTCCAGTGGAAAGTCATCAAAATGGTCAGTGGGCTGGAGCACATGATGTATACGGACAGGATGAGAAAACTATTTTCAGGCCAGGAAAGGGGCTAAGGGGCAAATCTAGCTGACCCTTCTTCTTAAATGGATGGTTACAGAGAAGCCAGAGCCAGACTCTTTTCAGAGCTGCGCAGCAAAAGGCAAGGGCCAATTAACATAAGATGCATCAAAGGAAATGGGATTAGATGTCAGGAAAAAAAAATTACCATGAATGTGATCAAGCACAGGAATAAGTTGGCCAGAATTTAAAAAACATTAATGCTTATACAAGTGTTGCAAATGCTTCTTTTACTCAGCAAATGTCCCCTAGTGTAGACCACATCTTTTGATGTTTGACTGGTCAGTCAGTCTTTTGGTGTCTCTGCTTGAGAAACCCAGCTAGTATAAACTACATTAGACAGTTACCTTAATGTAAATTAAGCTAATTGTTTGATAGAAGTGACAATTGTTTCATATTTCCAAAGACAACTACTTGGCAAGAGTCAATTCAGCCTCGTTTACCTCATTCTTTCTTCCTAATTTTTTTTTTTTTTAATTCAGCCTCGTTTACCTCATTCTTTCTTCCTAATTCCTAATTTTTAACAAAGACAACTACTTGGCAAGAGTCAATTCAGCCTCGTTTACCTCATTCTTTCTTCCTAATTTTTTTTTTTAAATACTGATTGTAGATCTTGGCAGGTGAAGACAAACTATTTAAATCTGGAACGTTCATACTGTGGAACTGCCAACAAGCTGAAAGAGTGTAAAAAAACTGAAGAAACTATTAAAAAAATCCAAAATAAATCAGCCTCATATTAATTATCCAAGGACGCTTCACATGGCAAAAGAGGACACTAGTTTGCATTAAATACTTACAGTCTGTCCTCTTTTAGAAAAGAAATAATACATTTTTCGTCAACATCTTTTGACAGCTGTTAGTAGATTGTCAGGGGATTAGATTTACAAAGTTTGTTGACAAAGTATTTGTTTCACAGAGTGAAAGGTGTATGAAAGTTTAATTGTATATTTTTTGTTTTCTAAATCCTTTATTCCTTGTGGAGTGGTTTGCAGGAAAATGTACCTATAAACAACAATCTGAAGACAGCAGTGCCAGGGCCCTGAGGGCACTATGAGGCCTGATTGTCTCTGCCCACCTCCCCCAGGGCCTCTCCCCACCCGGGCCACAGCCCAGGACCCCATTTCAGCCCAGCCTGGGGCCACCAGTCCTCCGCCAGGGACTGTCATGTAGGATTCGGTCTCGAGCTCCACCACAGCTCTGCTCTGCCCTGACCAACCATGGGCCCTGCTGAGCTGGGCCCACCCGTGGGCTGACATCCCAGCCCTGCCTCATCCCAGTCCCGTCCTCATGGAGGTGCCTGATGCCTGGGTTGGGGCTGCCCTCGGCTGTCCTGCCCCCTGGTTCGGGTGGTGGGACCGGGCCTGGCTATGACGCCCTGACCTGCTGGCCCTGGGGGAGCTCCCGCAGCTCCCGTCCTCCAGCGAGCCGCTGGTCCGCACAATGCCCTGACAAGCAGTTGTATTAATATGGGGTTTTTTTGTGTGTCCATGATCATGACGCAAATTTAAGGAATCAGGGAATGAAATGCACAAATACAGCCCCTGGAGAACCTGCTCCCATGTGTTCTGTGGTATATGAGGATGTACATGCATACTTTTGTGTTACAAAACTTGTTTGTGTTACAAGTTGAAAGTAACCAGTGCAGATTTAGAAAATATTAGGCGATGTTTATCTCCTCACAGCCAAATAATTTACAAAACTTTTACAGGCATAAAATCATTTAAGTATACCTGGAATTTTGGCAGTAAAATTCAAAAACCAATTATCTACATAAAGCCATGCAAATAACTTCTCTATTGAATGGCTTCTATGACCTTCACTCATCTCCATTATTTTTCTCTTCTAAGACATTTGAGATTCACTTTTCTCTGGACAGAAGGCTTCTGTAAAGATCTGTAACCAGTGTTTTGCCAATATATCTGTATTTGCCATCCAAAAGAAATCTACCTGCCCAATTAAAACAGAGGTTCATACTAAATCAATATTAGAAGTTAATATTTTGCTCTTACTGAAATAAGCAGCCTTCTGCTTCAACACAAAACACACACCATGACTCAGATTGTATTTGATTTACCTGTTCAAAAAAGGAAAGCAAAATAAAAGCCATATTTACAAAACTACTGGAAGTATGACCTCATTTTCCACAACAGCTCATGTATTGAGACACTCACCCAGGACAAGGTTGCTATGGAGTTTAACAGAGAGTCTTGAACTTACTCTAGACATGACTCAACAGATTATCTTGACCTAAAACCAAGTCTTTGCACTCTTCAGAGTATCTCAGTGCAGGATCCTACTCAAGTTGTCCAGCAAAACCAGATGATCCTAGCCTCTGTGCTGGGATGCCTGTTCCCAAAGAGTAGTGGATAGAACACAGCCAAAACAATATGATCTCACCATTAGTAGGAAAAGCCTGACAGGGCAGGGTGTCTTGCCTGAGCTCATCTCAGCCTAAGCTGATTTTAGCTTATTTAGCAGTGATAGCAATTGCCTAGCAATCAGGTACTTATTCCCTGAACTTGATCTAGCTTCATTTTGGCTGATAACAAGTGGTTATTCAGTATGGATTGTCTACAACTCTAAAATAAAATGTGGCATGGAGGAGAGAGGATAAATGATGATACTAGAGCTCTCAGACTATAAATACTAATCCTTAAAAAAAAAAAAAAAAAATCCTCAAACCAAGACTTAATGGTCCTGGTCACTTCTAAACTAAACTTGAACACACTTCACACTGATTGCCTCCATTCTCAAACACACACCTTCCAGAATTTGATTCCTACCCTAATCACTTTGCTAAAAGGTAGACTAAAAGTTGTTTCATGTTCTTCCTGTCTCTGAGCATCAAAATACAGAGAAATAAATACTGCAGGATACGTTTCAGTTTTGACAGAAACGAAAGAACAAAACCCCAGTAGTCATTATGTTGATTCATCACTATAGACTTTTTTTTTAATGCCACCACAGAACATCCGGAATCTACTACACTACTTTAGGTACAACATACAACATCAATTCAATAAATTCCATGACATTTACTTTGTACTTTACCACTTCAAACTGAAGTGACCAACCTGAATCTTCCTTACTCTAGTACGAGAAATGGTTGGGCATATATCTTTGTTTTCCATGCATGTATGTGGTCAGGTGACTGGCAATCAATATACAGGATGTGCTACTGTCTTGTTTTCTTGAACCTCTCCCGGTGCGATGAGCTGAGCCACCTCCAGAATCTTTTCCACATTAAAAACCATTCAGCAAAATCTACTGAAATTAGTAAATTGTTCAAGGCAGTCAAAAATATGTTTTGTGGTAGCCTCACTAGTTACCAAACAAATAAAATATTCCCAGCTCCAGTTGAACTGCCATGTTTTTCTGTTTTACTCTAGTCAGCAACCCAAGGACCATGCATACACTTTCATACAGACGCAGTTCACAGAATCACTCAGTAGCTGAGGTGGGAAGGAACCAGTGCTAAACAGAGGGGAAGGATCACCTCCCTCAACCTGCTGGCAACGCTCTGCCTAATGCAGCCCAGGAGGCCGGTGGCCGCCTTTGCTGCAAGGGCTGGTTCATGGTCAACTTGGTGCTCACCAGGACCACCAGTTCCTTCTCTGCAAAGCTGCTTTCCAGCCAGTTCATGAAAGGCATTCACCTCCCTTGTAATTACTTGAATAACTTCATGGCAGACCTCTGCTGTCAGTGTGGGTCCAGAATGAAAACAAGAAATGGCAGTACAGGACTCTGTTGAGTGATTAGGGTATTCATCTGTTGAGGGAAGGAACTGGGTGCCAGTGTAGCTTAAAACAAAGTATTATTTTATAGATCTCATTTGCAATGTTCAAATCTCTTTGCTTTGACTATCATACATCTGGAAAACTGTGAAACAATGAACCTACAAGTCTGGAGCACTGGGGAATGGTGTATATCAGGATACATGGAAGAATATTGATAGTAGGACCTTAACAGCAGGTTTTGGTCATCAGAAAAAGAGGTTAGGAAGAGAACCTTACTTCACAAGTGGCCTAGAGGGCTCAGCATAAACCAGTGGGCTCAAACACAGCAAAAAGATGAGTAAATAGCACATGGGTTTTGTCTGGGATTGTGATATTTTAATGGAACTAACCTGTAAGAAAAGTGCTCACCACAATGTAGCCAACACTGCCAATGTGGCAATTATTTTCAATTACATTTTTTCTCATAAAAGTTGTCAATTCACCTGTAAAATGTAAACATATCATAGCATTCATAAGGCAACAACTCAGACCCAATTTAGTTTCAATCCTGAAAAGTAATTAATGTCATCTTATTTTTAAATCTACAAGCTTGGTGGGACATTAAAGCCCACTTAGCCAATTTGTAATAAGCAAAACACATTCAATGAGGAAAGGCCCCTCTTTGCTTGGGCTTGTAACTCTAACCCTATGTCACAAATGGCTGAATGATACCATGACCAGAAAAAAGCTGGGCTGGACACTGAACAATGCATTGAACTATACCTTAGCACGTATGCACTGCACTGGGTACAACTAATGAGAAGATACAGGGAAGTAAAGGTCTGTCTCCCTCCCCATGTGCAAATAAACACCATATTTAAATAGTCAAAAACAGTTCAGAATCCGGTCCTTAGTATTTCCGTCTTCATTACGGTCACATTTCTGCTTCAAGAGCCAGATCTCATCAGATTCTAAATCATTCTGATTATGGTAATTTCAATATTTTACAAGACCTTTTGCAGTTCTGTAGTTATTGATGTTAACTACAAAAAGAATAAGCCTCAGTTTCTCCAGTAATGAACCACTGAGTTATCCCACAGTATTATCTCCTCAGACCCTGAGGGTGACTTTGAAAAGAATGTTAGTGATCTCTAATGGAGATATGTAAACAGATGTTATATTTGCCATCTGATTAAACTTTTCAGAATGATCGTTAGTCACTTACCCATATGGAACACTATATGTACCTACTGTTTAACTGGGCAAAGCACATTCCTTGGTCTGAAGAAAATATACGATCTGTGACAGCTCAGGAAAGACTAGGAATCTGAACTTTATTTTCTTCGTGCTCCTCGGGAAATAAATTAGGGTTATCTGAATGAAACTGTTTTCAAGACCTCTATCTCATCTGTACCAGAACAGAGAGTGTGTGCAGATAATCAGGAAGATCTTACGGTTAAAAATAACTAAATAATTCCCTTGACTGCTGGCTTTGACCCCCTCTTCTCCCAAAGTATTTTTGTGTTCCACTGGGGAAGCCATTTAAAACAACATTATCATGTGTGGTCATTGCATATGCCTAATTTTTTCACTATTCAATTTGAAAGCATTAGGTCTAATTTGCAGCAAGATCAAAAAACCAAAAAATGCAGCTGATGTCAACATGAATTTTCTTATATACTTCATGTGTTTTATAAGGCTGAGCAAATCCTGAATTATCAAGCGTGGATAAATCAAGCATCCAAGACCGGTGTGAAGATGGGTTTAGGTTTTAGGTTTATTTTTTGCTTGTTTTTTTGTTATTTGTCTGTGCTTTAGTTTGCCCTAGAGTTTGTTATCAGAGTGATCATGTTTCCCCTTTCCCCGACTGGTTCCTAGCTGCACTCTCCTTACCCTTTCTTTCCTAGAATCCATCTAGACAGATGGATTCATATTACCAGTAATGCCCAGTTTCTAAGGTACTTGGACTCAAAATGTAGCTGTGTTAACACAGTGCTGTCCCCAAGATAATACAGTCTGTTTCTTAGTTTGGCTTATTATTCTGGGGCATAAAAAAGAAAGACTCTGTGCTTTCATTTCCAGTACACAAAGACATCCAAGGATGGAGCTGTTGTTACAGCGAAAGGCTGACTTCATCTTGGAGCTAATCATGCTTAATCCCTGGGAAAACAGTACCCATGTACTTTGGTTAGCAGGAGGAGCAGTAAGAACCTTCAGCATGTGCAAGAAAAATTAGCTCTTTGAAGACTTAATTATTATCTCTAGCAAATATATAGAGAGCCTGTGTGAACTCTGGATTGTAACTCAGCCAAATTTGTTTGCATTTTCAGAAGGACTACCCTTAATGGAAGTCATCTGGCTCTTCTAGAAGTGCTGGAATATCAGGAATACAGAAAAGAATTCCAGGCTTAGTTAGTTATTTTTGAAAACAGATAATGTCTTTTCACTCCCTAATATCAGTCCATAAATGACTAAATCATTCTGGATAAAACTGTGAAAACACAGAACCAAATGATCAGATCAATTAGCCTGAGACACAGAAACAGAGCATGGAAAATTTCAGCTGAACATGTAAACTTTGTCAAAGTTCCAGACTGAAAAGTGGTTGTATAGGCAGAATCAAGCAATTCTAGTAGTAGTAGGTGTTATCAGTTCTGCATACCACACTCAGTTGTGATAACTGCGACGGAATAATTATAATGACTTTCTCCAGTTGAGTAACTTTGTTTTGTACTAAATCTCTAATTTACCCTAATCAAGCTTTATCCTTGACATACATTTATAATAAATGTTTCCTATATAAAATATATAATTTGTTTGTTATAGCATCAGTAATATAAAAAGAAATGTTGACTTTTTTCTAAATCCACTTGATTCGGATTCCCAGAGAGTGTGCTGCATTGGGTCCAGGTTCCTTTGTCCTCCTTGCAGCTACTGCTACTGGTTCTGCTCTCCTCCACCTCCACCTTTCCCTCCTTCACTCTCCACATCAGCTCGTTTCAGCCTCAGTTCTTCAAGTTTCTGATTACACTCCTATTCCCCTGGCTCAGACATCTTGACACTCACATCTTACCGTGTTTCTGCTATTATAACTACTTCTGTCCTAAGAGAAAGGCATTTCCCACACCTCCTTCTTGCTCACATTTAGGTAATATTACAGATACTGAGAAATACATTATAATACCTTCACCAAGAGATTCTCTAATGAAGACTAAGTTAGCGCTTCTGTTACAAGATGCTTCAGCATCCAACTGAGGGTTGATAAATATATTAAAAGGAAGATATACTAGCCAAGACACTTTTAAACACAGCTTGAATGGTGCTGTAAAGGGGAAACCAGCCACCAGTCACCAGTGTATCTATGACTGGATCTAGCAAATTCATGTTAATTAATTTTTGTACTTCATTAAAGAAACTAGGATTTGCAATTTAATAGGCCTTGGATTTTACTTCCCATCCTTGTCCTGTGGCAGTCCAGAGTCTAAGTATCTTAATGACAGTATGCAACCAATTAGCACAGAATTTCATTTATTGTTCTCATGTTGATATTAAAAGTAATGAGATAAAATGCATAATAATAAAACCAGCAAATAAATAAACATGGGTTAAATGTAAAACATATTACTTCTTTTAGAGCCTTTAAAATATTTTATAACTTTTTTTGAAGGATACCTTCAAATACGGACAAAGGGTGGTTACCGTTAAATACACACTATTGATCACCCTTGATGTTTGTTTTGAGCAGAATGGTGACAACATAACTCATTCTAAGATAAACAGACGGGTCTATGATATTGGAACTGGTACACTTGACTGATGATAATTTTTTCCCCTACTGAATATTCTTAATGACAACATCAGACTTCATTTTATTGTGCTCTTAGTAACTAATAAAACCAATAAACAAGGGAATGTGAGTTTCCAAACAAAAAGCTGTTTGATTTAGTGACTCTGTACTGGCAAAGTCTCTGCAGTAGTAGGTGTTAAGAGCTGCACTTCAGCAAATACAGAACAAAACAAGAGATGAAAGTCTGTGCTGTGCCTCTGAGAGATTGTCTACATAGCACAGGCATCATTAAAAGGAGCTACCGCTCAAATCTGAAGCACGATAATTGCCTGGCACTAGCTCCCTGTGTTATTCTGCCCTGAGGGCCTTTGTGCATCCAGGTTAGACCCCACTGCCAAGGGCAAACTGCAGGAAGGCACTGGGAAGGTGGCATGATGTTGTTCACGCAAGGAGCCAAGCAGTCCGCAGGAGCTACTTTGGGCCGTTTCCCAGTTCTTTGAGATACAATCCATAAGCCTGAGGTATAGCTTCAGTCAAATTTAGCCTCTCTCATACCAGAGCCCTTGCTACAGGAAAAATCTGTGCAACTTGCAGCGATAACCCTGCCTACCTATGGACAGTGACACTGCATGTAATACCTGAAGCCCACAGCTATGCTATGTGTGTGATAACATACTTTAATACACCAGTCTCTCCAGCAGCCCTGTTTTCAGCCAGATTCCTTATGGCAGCATTTGCAAGCATCCCCAACAGTAGGATCTCACAGGCTTCCTAGCTCAATGGAATCCTGTCCCCCCTACAAGTGATGTGGAGTTTTGTATAGGTAGAATCAAGCAATTCTAATAGTAGTAGGTGTTATCAGGTCTACGTTTTTTATCAGTTCTATGTTTTTTTAAAGTTCTGAGAGTTACTTGTCAACCCAGAGTCAGGGGCTATAAAATCCAAATGGAAAATCTCATCTACTGCACTTGTAGTACACAAATTTAGTTTCCCCATGTTATCAAGCAAACTTTTTACACAAAAGACATTTAAGAATACTTTGAAGTCCAGGCTTCTCAAATTAAGGTTTTTTTTCCTTACTAATGGTTAACATCTGATGTGAAAGCCATTTTTAAATTCTTTTTATCCCAGTCAATGAATTATGGCAGATTATTAAGAACAGTGGTGTTTACACAAAATATGTTTACATCTAAATTAACCTTATTTAAATGCAAATTTGATCATTTTTAATGCTAATATACCAATTTTAAAATTCCTTATTAATTTCCTTTCTGACCAAATACATTTAAAAAAGGCAGCCTTGAAGTAGTTTTCAAAATAATGGATACAACAAATCTGAATAATTTTTGCAAAAGTACTAATGAAACATAATGATTCATTAGGAGCAGTTTCAAATGATTAAAAACATAAAACCTGGCACTTTCCATGATGGTCTTAGTAAATAATATTATCTTTGCTATAAATTTATTTTAAAAGTGACTTTAATGAGTGATCCATCTTTTTTCCCCCCTCTTCTGAAGAGTTCCTTTAAAGTGTTGCTCCCAAGTGCCAACACAATACATGAATATTTAAGGTTCATACTAGTCTATCAGTCTCCTGAAACAGTTTTAATAAACAGATTACCCTTGTGATAGAAACTTTCCAGATTTCAAAAATAACATTAAAAATACAATAATTGTATCTGTAGAATTTTGCATATAACTACCCGTAAATGCTAGCTTGTGTCGCCTTAGTTAATGTTCACTGATTGTACAGACACTCAACCCAGACCAAAACAGATACATTATTAAAAATATATTTTCAAGTGATTGCATAGTTGAAAAGGTCATTGTACAGACTACAAAG
>NW_008795486.1:963538-974204 GCF_000699145.1 Aptenodytes forsteri
AAAAATTAAGCAAAACCAACTTGTATTTTTCAATATTGTACACTTGGCCTCAGAATATGTTTGCCTGTAAAACTGCTACACTTGCTATAGTAAGAGAAAAATTTTCAAAAACAGTTAAGAAATATAGAAGCCCATATTACATTCCTAAACATTTCCTCCAAAATAAACTGGGCATTTGTTGATTTGTTTCCTACATTTCCTCACCTGGCTTCAATATTTTCTATACTTAAGGATATTCACTTCCTATTCTTCCACAGACTGCAAGAATTAAACCAAGAACGGAAGTCTTTGGAGGTTCACTGTTGAGATCAGGCATGTGGTTCAAAAAAAAGAAAGTGTGCAAAAGAGCTAAATATAACTTGCAGTTACATAGTATCTTCAAAAAAAGAGGAAAAATCCTGGCACAGGGTAACCTAATACACATTAAGCAAAGCACTGTGGACTGGGGCAAGGAAGAAATAAATCAGTTCCCGGTTATTAACAACAGAGAAAAAACTAATACCAAATAAATTAGAAAAGATAATAATGACAATAAGTGGCCTAAAAATTGCTAGATAAACTAAATAAAGTAAAAGAGATATGTTAAATGGCAAAGCAATGATGTCTTTTTGGAGATGTTTTTTCAACATCCATCTCACAACAGTTTTCTCCTTTTCTGGGCTCAACTAGGGCCAACTGAACCAAACTGGAGACTCAAATTTGTAAACAAAAAAATCAGAAGGAAAAGCACACAGCTGACATCCTGACAAGCACTACAAGAATTTAAGCTTTGGAACAGGTTGTCCTGAGAGGTTGTGTAGTCTCCGTCCTTGACGGTTTCCAAGATCAGGTTGGACAAAGCCCTCAACAACAACCTCTGAAATCATTATTGACCCGGCTTTGAGCAGGAGCGTGGACTGGAGTCCCCCTAAAGGAGGGCTCTAAAATCTAAACAACAGGGTATATATGCTATGAATCTTAAACACCAATATATGAGTTTGAAACCTTTATACATTTGTCTATATAAAGAATAATATTTAAGATATCAGAGATGTTTTCCATGTATGTATGTAGTATACATAGTATATTTCTATTAAAATACTCTCCACCCAACTTGTTCCTTTTTTTTTTTTTTCCCCTTACCCTTTTTGTCCACAATATTTCGTACTCACAGAGATATTTTTCCTTTTACTTTCTTTCCATTTTATGAGGCTGATCTGGACTACAAATTCCTGAACTGGATCTCAAATACTTTGTAATTCTTCACCAATTCATTCCATACAATTTTTTGCATTTTGTACTTTTGAGCTTTTTGTATAAGAAAGTTTGCCTTTCTGTTGCCCAGTAGTTGTGTGACTCCCTTTTAAATTTCAAAGGTGAAGTTATGTCTATTAACATTTTTCCAAGTATTAAGTTTCACACTGAAGCATGTGTTGCAAATGATCTCTGTGTTTCATTTCAATACAGAGATTAAAGAGAAATTGCATTTGCTCATAAAGGCCAAATCACGCTGCTGGTTTTCCAAGATTAATATCTAAAAGCTTACAACCTTCGTGTTCAGCAATAATGAAGTGATATCTGATTAGAAACATGTGCAAAAATAATCTAGCTGAAGGAATGAGTCACACAAAGGTGTCAAATCATCAGACAGAGTCAAGTAATCTCGGTGCCAAATTCTGGCTGAAACCAAGATAGATCCAACTGTGCTCTGACTTGACCAGTGCTTGCACAACAGTTTGAATGACTGCAAATATGCAACACGCTTTCTTTTTGAATACGAGACAGAGTTCTGAATTCTGAAAAGTATTTGTGCAGATAGAGAGAAAGTGTTTCTTAATCCTGCTCTTTCATACTTCTGATCTGCCATAACAGGATCATTCTCAGAAGTATGAATATATTTAAATCTTTAGTTCTCATTCAACATTTCGTATCTTTTTCAAGCAATGAGACTCTAAACTTGCTGCAGAGAGTCAAGGAAGTGTGAATTCTCCACATCCCGCCACAGTTGTTCCATCATAAACCTGTCAGACAACCTCTCCATAAAAAGAAATTCAGAAGTAGGTAAATATTTAGCAAGACAGTGAAAGTTTATGTTCCAATAGAGTTTCCTCAGGAAGGGTGGTTAAACTATGAATTTCAAACTTTCCCAAACACTCAAAAAAGAGAGGATGTAGCTTTAGTAAACAGGGAGGTTAATGACTTCGTCTGGTTAAAATTTAAATAGATCAAAACCTACCCCATTTTCACAAGGTTTTATCATACAGTTAAATTGGGACAAGCAGGGTTTGTTTATCTGATATTTTCATACAAAGAAAAAATTGCCATTAAGGTGTCCTGTAGATGAAGAAAGAAAGATGCAAATAAATCTTGATATGAAAATAAATCATTGCCAGTTTCAGACATTTCAAGGGTTAATAGATCTATAGAACTGGAATTCTGAAGTCTCAGTGTCTGTTCATAATGCAGTTACTTTACTTCCCCCTACATTATCAGTTAATTTTTACACTGAAGAATGGATACAGGTACTGAATGACCTGGTCAAAGCTGGTTTACATTGCTCATCTGTGAATCAAGTTAATCTGTACAGGTGAAACCTAAAGTAAGATTATGTAGACAGGAAATTTGCAGGTGCTGTATAAAAGACATAAAAAATTATTACTAAGTCCTTCCAGTTATCAGTGTGGTCTGTGACTTTGGCATTATTATCCCTCAGATGCCTGATGCATACTGGTTTTACTCATCTCAAAAAGGAAAAATACCAATTTCAGATACACCATTTCTTCTAAAAGTAAGGAAAGTGCTTCAAATTAGAGGACATTATGATCTCCCAGAACTGCAGTATCATCGCTGTGATTTTGGTCATAGCTGGATTTCTGGTCACTGTCTCTGTCACCGGAGATTCTGAGGCAGCCATATGGAACAAAACCCTGGAAAGGCACATGCTTTTTTTCCTTCCATAGATCTACCATCCTCTTTTGCCTTTTTAAACTCTTATGTCTCTCTGCAATACTCCCGCTGCAGATGGTATCACAGCAAAGGGAGCTCTCTCATTCCTTCTCCTGGAAACAGCAGGCCACCCTGCAGAGAACTTGTACGAAAGTAGTCTGGCATGTTTTTTAATACATGAATTGATCTGTCCGTTGATTTCTGCCCACACAAATGCCCCATTATTTGCCACATTTTCTGCTGCTGTGGCTCAGAGGTATCCTTCCTGACACTGCAGTAGAGCCTTACTGGCTATAACTCGATGTTTCTGTTTAAAGACATTTTAATTCTTCATGAAAGATTCTGTTTCACAGTTTTGCATAGGTAAACTGTCAATATATGCCACAAAATGAATCACGAGGAAGACAAAGGTTTTCTTAAAAATATGACCTAGGGCTGCAAAATAATTGCATTTGGTTTTTGGGTTTTACTACATTGCCTTTCTCCATAATCCAGGTAAAACCTGATCGTTGCTACATTGTTTGCAATAGAAAAATAACATATTTGATTGTCTGTATTGAAGTTAGTCAAGTAAAACAATGCACCCAGTTAAGCTGTGACCTTCTGTTTATACACTGCTAAAAGCTTCCATGTAAAAGACACAGCAGCCAGCATGTTAATTGTTTTAATTATGAAGTACAAGTAGAATACACAAACAGAAGCTGAATTCACCATTGCAAAGAGCATTACATTTAGATGAGTGAAGAAAAATTATAGCAAATTGCTTCAAGGATGACATTATCTGGTGGAAAAAGAGGGGGAAGGGAGAAAAATAAAAATACCCCAGTTCCTAAGCTTCACCTCAATACGTTTCCAGTGGCCTACAACGTTCTTCCTCTCCAAAAAGAGTCCCATTTCCCACTTCTTCTCTCAACTAAAGCTTATATGCAACTCATCGGTTAAAAAGAAAGAGCATGAAAAATATTTCAGCTAACACTTGACCGTTCTCTATTAAACTAACTGCAGTGGCTACAGAAGCCACAAGATGGCACATTGTTTGTTCCCTATTTCTCACAGTATAAACAAAATATTGTGTTAGGAATCAGAGGGATGAATTACTGCAGCTTTATTAACCCCATTATCTTTTCAACACCAAACACTTTCCTCTGAGTGCAACGTCTAAGGTTTTAATTGCAGCAGCTATTGAAATTTCAGGTAAAAAAATATAATTCAAAGGCATCAATCCCACCTCCAGAAAGTATACACATACCATGGCAGTGAAATAGTACTGCTTTTACCTAAATGCACTGCAGTGTGTTCACAGACATATTTTGGTTAGTATAATCTGACTTACAGTAAACAAAACAGATTTGTAAAACTATCTGAATGATCAAAACACTAGTACAACATGCAAATCCCAGTGAATATAGTATATAACTTGCCTCCGATCCCTCAAATTCTTTTATCGAATGCTTTCACCACTCAGGCAATATTTAGGAATCCTACACACCTGCATCATTACTACAGCACCGTTGATGTCCACCCTGTTTTGTGAACACATTTGCTTCTCCATGGAAATTACCTGAAATATGACAAGTGATATGAACAACTCCGTGGAAGCCCTATATGAGGAAAGACAGTCATGTTCATTCCCATGACCTCATTCCCAAATCCTACTCAGCATTTGAGATGACCACAAATAATTTTGTTTCATGAAAGTTTTCAGGGTTTGATCTAGAGTTTTATTCTGTATCGGAATGAAATGGACATCTCTGAACCGGGAAGGGGGGGTGGGAGGGGGAAGCAGGACAGTCACTGCTTTCTACTTTAGTACATCTCTGTGATCCTTTTTGCCACCCTTAGTATGAACACCTCCTTCAGCTTTTCTAGACACACTTTCCGGCATAATACAGTGGTTTGGTGTCAAACTTATCCCAGTTTCAGACACTGAAAACTGTGTACTGAAGACGACAGATATGATAAACTTGAAAGTAAATACCAGCTTTGTTTCTGTCATAGTTCATACTAGACCAGGATATCCAGAAAGACACAGTTTTAGACAAATAAACATTGACTATAAAACTCCAAATGTCCCTTCCCAGTGTTTTGCAGGTTAATTTTACTTTTAACACAAAGAATATAATTATGAAATGTATCTATAAACCCCTTTCAAGGGAGCTAGCAAAGCAATACTCCGGCTCCCTTAATAAAAATTCTTTGAGCTGCAATGTTTCTAGGTTTCAAATATTAAAGCTACGTTTTATGTGGTGCTGACTATAAAACTCCAAATGTCCCTTCCCAGTGTTTTGCAGGTTAATTTTACTTTTAACACAAAGAATATAATTATGAAATGTATCTATAAACCCCTTTCAAGGGAGCTAGCAAAGCAATACTCCGGCTCCCTTAATAAAAATTCTTTGAGCTGCAATGTTTCTAGGTTTCAAATATTAAAGCTACGTTTTATGTGGTGCTTATCTACCACAGTGACAGGATTCTAAAAGATGGTTTCCAATTCAATCCACAGCAGTCCCATCTATTGCTTATTAATGTTCCTAAGCTTGTGTAAAATTATATCATGTTTTCTTTCCAGTCTGGGAATATTTCTCTGTTTTGGATTTTATTAAAACTAGTAATCTAAAAAACTAAATTTGTCTTATACAAGGCAGACTGCAGTCAAATACTAGAGAAGAACTTCGTGAGATGAAATGCTGTTCTCCAGCCCTACCCCTTCTGATCTCTTCAGTGGAACTCTTGCACCCTAAAAGGACAGGGCACAGCTACAAGTTCTTACCTTTACTATATTGTTTCCTAGAATCAATTCTTAAAGTTCACCAGCAATTTGTATGTGATGAAGTGGAACAGGAACATAAGTATTTAGAAAATCATTTGGGGCACGCTATTTATAATTACCAAATGTTTCGCATCATTCTTAATGGTGCTAACCCAGGTCTCCTGTAATATTGACCTATGTGCATTTAGTATAGTAGTCCAGAAATATCTATATGACTAATCACCTCAATTTAGTAGATTAAGACCAGTTATTAAGGGAGTTGCAATTTCTGCCTCCAGAAGACAACTACTCTGTACATGTGAAACAAAAGAAACATGCTTTTATTGTCTCTTGTTCTTTGCTTTTGAAACTCCCTACTTTGGAACTTCAAAAAAACAAAACCAGAAGGCAAGATGAAGACAATGACAGCAGGGGAAGACTCAGGGAGAAGGGGAAGGAAGACTGTTATTTCTTCCCACAAGGGTATGTTGTGGCTATGAAAGATTTATGCAGTAAAACAATTATAGATACTAGTTTCCTTTCCCTATCTAATTAGAGTAAAATTACATTAAGAAATTGAATGTTTTTTATTCCATTCAGTTCTGTAATAAGGGACACTAGCATTCAACAAACTGCAATAGCTAGAAGGAAAGACCTGCTACATCAGGCTGCTTTCAAACACAACTCATATGGATTAGCCTCAAAATAACACAGATTTTTTTGTACACAACTGGTGGCACAGCGTGCTGCACGCAGCTAATTGCAAGTTACATGAAAAGGAAAATACTTAATTTCCCACACCCCCCCGGTTAAAATTACACCCTGCAAGTTTTTTATGGCAGGCACTCAGCTTAAGTTGAGGCTAAATACATGGCACTCTCCATGGTGAACACTGACCCCTCAGGGCAGCTAAAGACTGGAAAAGTGAACATAAAATATGACATGTACACAGCATATGTGATCTTTAAGTCAAAATTGCTGCTATCATGATAGCATCTGTGAAAGAAAAACCTGGGTTCACCAGTAAAAGGGTTCAGGAGAGACCTTATTTAGTCAGTGAAGGAATTCCCTGAGTTCTCAGACTTCAAGGAACTTTAAACATCAGATTTTGAACATGCACAGTGATAAAGTCCTACGGAGATAAGGTGAGAAGAGCTCCAAATTCATTATGAAGCACAATTAAAAGCAGTCTCATATGACTGTCAATAAGATAGTAATTTCTCTTGCTCAGAGGCAAAAAAAAAAAACAACATAGGAAGAGGGTATCTAAAAGGCTGTTTCCAGGCTGAACTTCAGTCCATTAAAACACGTGGTATTGCAGATGAAATATCTGCTGAGGTTAGCAAGATATTACAGAAACCACTTGTGCTGTTTCATGAGTCGCTGGTGCTAATAATCCAAGCCCGTAAGGCATGACAAGTAGCAGAAAGTAGCCATCCCAGTCTTAGTAAAGCAGACTGAACTTCATCATGAGAAGACAATTTGATTCATCACTCTTTAACCAAAATTCCCAAAGCAATAAATCCAATCACCTACCACTATACGTTCATCCCCAAACAAATCTTAAGTAGAAATCGTTAAAAAGGGCTGGTCTGACTGTATGCATACCTTCTCTAAGGCATGATAAGTCTGCTTATGTCTGAGAGTTTCTTTTTTCACCTGACATTTTCACCATCTTTTTCTCCTTTTTTTGCTTCTCACAGGCTCTTCAAAGCATACGGCAAACTGAATAATATTATGATTTTTAATAAAAATTTACTTAAGCTGGAATAAACTTAATTTTCCATTCTCAGGTATTATAAGTCATAATAAAATCCATGGTCTGCTAAAAAAACTCTCGTGGTTTAACCCCAGTAGGCAGCTAAGCACCACACAGCTGCTCACTCACTGCTCCCCGGTTGGATGGGGGAGAGAATCGGAAGGGTAAACGTGAGAAAACTCGTGGGTTGAGATCAAGACAGTTTAATGGGTAAAGCAAAAGCTGCGCACGCAAGCAAAGCAAAACAAGGAATTCATTCACTCCTTCTCATTGGCAGGCAGGTGTTCAGCCATCTCCAGGAGAGCAGGGCTCCATCACGCATAACGGTGACTTGGGAAGACAAACGCCATCGCTCCGAACGTCCCCCCTTCCTTCTTCTTCCCCCAGCTCTATATGCTGAGCATGACGTCATATGGTGTGGAATATCCCTTGGGTCAGTTGGGGTCAGCTGTCCCGGCTGTGTCCCCTCCCAGATTCTTGTGCATCTCCAGCCTCCTCGCTGGTGGGGTGGGGTGAGAAGCAGCAAAGGCCTTGACTGTGTAAGCACTGCTCAGCAATAACGAAAACATCCCTGTATTATCAACAACACTGTTTTCAGCACAAATCCAAAACACAGCCCCATACTAGCTACTGTGAAGAAAATCAGCTCTACCCCAACCACAACCAATACAAAACCAAAAAAACCTCAGCAATCTGTCAAAGACACTACCTCCCAACCAAATGTAAGAACATAAGAACAGTAATATTAGTTGGACCAAGTGGCCATCTCCCCTATATCCTGTGTCCCACAGTAGCCAGAATAGGAAAAAGGACAATTCCCACCCAGTTTCTAGAGCTGGGTGTGCTGACTCCTGCTCTAGGAGCTCATCTCCCACTCTCCTCTATGAGCAGAAATGAGAGTGGAGGAAGGTCACTACCGCAATTCCTTAAGCAAAATCTGCACCACCTCAAACACCAAACTTTGGAAATGGGGCTTTCCTCCACCACAAGTAGCATGGGAATACCTAGAATAGAATAGAATAGAATAGAATAGAATAGAATAGAATAGAATAGAATAGAATAGAATAGAATAGAATAGAATAGAATAGAATAGAATAGAATAGAATAGAATAGAATAGAATAGAATAGAATAGAATAGAATAGAATAATTTTCAGTTGGAAGGGACCCACAAGGATGATCTAGTCCAACTGCCTTGACCAATTCAGGGCTGACCAAAAGTTAAAGCATGTTATTAAGGGCATTGTTCAAATGCCTCTGAAACATTGACAGGCTTGGGGCATCGACCACCTCTCTAGGAAGCCTGTTCCAGTGTTTGACCACCTTCTTGGTAAAGAAATGCTTCCTAATGTCTAAACCTCCCCTGGCATAGCTTTGAACCATTCCCATGCATCTTATCACTGGATACCAGGAAGAAGAGATCAACACCTCTCTTTCCACTTTGGTGCTGTGTAACCCCCCAGTGTTACCACCTGGCACCCTAAGCTTATCCACACGACATAGCTGCTCTACCTAGGTGTGCACCTCTGTCATCTGACCCTCTCCAGCAGCTAAGTTGGATGAGCTGGAGGATGGAGTGTCTTAGTAGTTGTAGACTGGGCAGGACTTTCTCTGCTCTGGCTGTTGCACCTGAGGATGTTCTTGGATGATTTTACCAAGCTCAGAGACCTTCTGGACTATGGCCTGCTGGGATATGTGGCTCCCATGCTGTGTGCACTGTCTTCAAGATGGCCCATATACTGCATCGACCCATCATTTGCTTCAAGAGGTGAAAATCCCCCACAATCCTAATTCCTCTTGCCTCAGGGTTACCCCATTGAAAGAGTAACTTCTGCCTGTTGCTCCATTCCTGTTCTCTTAATTTCTGGTCATGTTGGCCTTTTTCTGTGCTCTATTCTTTTCCTAATAATTTCTAGTATAAGAGAAAGGTTTGGGGGTTTGGGTTTGGGGGTTTGTTGGGGTTTTTTTAGCACTACTGAGGTGATCTTCTCTGGGAACTACCAAGACTTTAAGATCTCCGCCCTAGATCTGGCGGAGATCTGGCACCCTAAGCTTATCCACACGATAAGCTCTCTCTCTCCCAGAGCCCACCTTATTAAAAGTGTTCACCCAGTCTCCACCACCATGTACACTGCTTTACAATCATTCATACTAAATTTCATCAGCCATTTTATCTCACAGTCTTTTAAAATCCTTTTGCAATTCATCATCCAGACTGTCTTTCCTACCTAAACTTACAATTTATCATCATCTAATAAATATAATTCTTGACTATTCATCCCAAACTCAAATTAGGCAATATATGAACCCAACCTATTTTGCTCTTTTATCCTCCTCCTAAGACTCAATCACCTACATTCAAAGGCAATACCAAGCTGATACAGAGATTTGGCAAATAATTTCATACATAACATAATATGAAAATTCACATAGCATCATAAAGTTTGTCTTGTTTATATTGTAATGGCAAATCTACCTGTATTCCAGTATCTATAGATTTTTCTATGTTAAGCATGAGAAGATTTTAGATCTCTCTAATTTAGATTTACATGAAGTTGCCTCCTTCAACAATTTTTGCCTCCACTAGCACACACTAATCATGGAAAGAGAAAAAATTTACATATTTGATTTAATCAAAGTCATGTGTGTTATGGAACATTTAAACAGAATTCTCTTTTATTTTATGAGAATGTGACAAGTAAATTTTAAAGTATATCATATCTAGAATTTGTTGATTTTGGGTTTTTTTGATAGAGAAAGAGAGGTGCAAGAAAAAGTGGAAAAAAAAGCATTTCCAGAGGGTTTTTTATTTTGCTGCTTAACACTGTCAAATGAGTAGAAAGCAGTTTGTTCTGTAAATGATGATTCTGAATATGAACAGTACAAAAATTCTTTAAAATAATCCTCTACTAGAGCCTGCACTGCATTTAATTCTAGAATCATAGCATCATAGAATTGTTTAGGTTGGAAAAGACCCTTAAAATCATAGAGTCCAACCATTAACCTAGCACTGCCAAGTCCACCACTAAACCATGTCCCTAAGCACCATACCTACACGTCTTTTAAATACCTCCAGGGATGGGGACTCCACCACTTCCCTGGGCAGCCTGGTCCAATGTTTAACCACTCTTTCGGTGAAGACATTTTTCCTTACATCCAATCTAAACCTCCCCTGGCACAACTTGAGGCCATTTCCTCTCGTCCTATCGCTTGTTACTTGGGAGAAGAGACCAAC
>NW_008795486.1:976437-997193 GCF_000699145.1 Aptenodytes forsteri
CATCCATTGCAGCACTCCAGTTGTGCAAGTCATCCCACCATGTTTGTGTGATGGCAACTATATCATAGTTTTCCTGCTGCACAATCGCTTCCAGCTCCTCCTGCTTGTTGCCCATGCTGTGTGCGTACCGTGCTGCAGGCATTGGTGTAGATGCACTTCAGTTGGGCTATTGATCCCACTGCCTTTTTTGGGGGAGAAACCCTAATTCCTACATGACCATTCTCAGGCGCTTCCATGGTTTCTAAACCATGCGTCTTTGCCGCTGCATGGATCTCCATCCCCTACCTCCACTGAGACAGCAGACCAAAGGACCTCGCTAGCACACCGTCCCTCAAACATTGGCGTGCTGCCCCCAGGCTTATCTCTAGCGAGCCTGGTTTTATCCCTTCCCCCTTCAAATCTAGTTTAAAGCTCTTTCAGTGAGCCCTGCTAACTCCTGTGCAAGGATCCTTTTCCCCCTTTGAGACAGGAGTACCCTGTCTGTTGTCAGCAGGCCTGGGAAGCTTCTGAAAAGAATGGGATTGTGAATGATTGTTATGACCCACTCACTATTATCACTCAAGCACTGTTACCAGAACTATAATATAATCCATTCCTCATTAAAAATTGCTTTATATTCTTTTGCGCAGTTAAGTTTTGTCTTCTGAAATTTAAAAGGATTTCTGCTTGAAGGTTAACTTAGAATAAGATATCATTATATCCATGAATTATAACTAGTCCATCTATGAGTAACAGCATTGATGACAACAAATTTGTTAAATCAAAGTAGTAACATAATAGGAGAAACTAAGTTCACTACACAAATATCCTGAAAACAGATATACATAGCATTATATACAGTCTATTATATTAATCTCTAACATTGCTAGTAATAAATATCCCAATGTCGTATTTAGAGATTATTATTGAAATTCTGCTTGCACTGAAGTCAGCAGAAGACTTTGAACTTAACCAAGCTCTTCCTGAGTCATATTGAGATACCATTTTTATTGTATTTTACTTTTTCCAAATATTAGTTTATTTCATGCACTTTGCTGTGGGACTGCAAACTATGAAGTTGAAACGTGGTGAGAACTTGCACACTCTTGGAAACATTACAGTGACTGTCAACAGTCTTCTTTCATAATTGCTATGTTTACATTACACATTTTTATTTTCAATTTGCTTTTAAGCAAATATGGAAAAGAAAAAATATAATGCAGAGTGAATAAGACTTCATTTATAATCTCTGAAATATAATGCTACATAACACTAATTATATGCACTGCAAAATTAATATAGCCATATTTATATTCAAAATGAATTATCCCTTACTTCAGAACTTTCATTTGAGACGTTGCAAAGAAGACTCCATAATTTTCAGCAAAACCTAATAAATTATATTCGCTGACACTTCAGAAAGCATCAGTAAGAACTGACTTAGCCTTTTAAAATATCATATACTTGGTTGTGCACTAATAAAAATTCTGAAAACACATTCATAACAAGTTTCCAAACCATTAGTGCAAATTAGGAATGATACATGACGTACATATCTAACGTTAATCTCTTAGAAACAACCACATGCAGTTGCCGATTATGTTTAATCATATTACTTACAACAGCCAAGATACACTGTGACTGACACATTACCTGAAAACAATTCAATCTAGTTTTGTGCTTCTTCAGTAGGCACTCTTCCAAACTTTGTCTCCATTTAAAAATAGTAAGAAGAGAAGGCCACTTCAGCTGGCTTGACTCTTGGGTTTTTCCTTTCTGCCCATCCAAAGAACACCTTTTTTGGTAATCCCAGCCAAGATTCTGTGACTGACACATTACCTGAAAACAATTCAATCTAGTTTTGTGCTTCTTCAGTAGAGGCTCTTCCAAACTTTGTCTCCATTTAAAAATAGTAAGAAGAGAAGGCCACTTCAGCTGGCTTGACTCTTGGGTTTTTCCTTTCTGCCCATCCAAAGAACACCTTTTTTGGTAATGTGGGCACAAAACCTCATGAGATGCTCCTTTTAAGCCAAGATATTCTTTGACTGACACATTACCTGAAAACAATTCAATCTAGTTTTGTGCTTCTTCAGTAGGCACTCTTCCAAACTTTGTCTCCATTTAAAAATAGTAAGAAGAGAAGGCCACTTCAGCTGGCTTGACTCTTGGGTTTTTCCTTTCTGCCCATCCAAAGAACACCTTTTTTGGTAATGTGGGCACAAAACCTCATTAGATGCTCCTTTTACACTAGGTACACTTCCTCTGTGATTTATCAAGGTTGAGTTATTTACTGCTAGATAGTTCATTTTTAAGCCCAGTCTTCCGATAACTGTTTTCTCACTTCTTAAAAAAACCTATAATCTAAAAAAAAAAAGTTTCCCTTACACATCTGTTTTCAAAGCCTCATGAAACAGTTTTCGTTTTCTGTATACAATAGTATTCTGTACTCTAAATTATAAACCCATAAATTTTGCTGTAATTTATGGTATTTGATGCTATTAATTGCGCAATCCCAAACTGAGTCTATGTTATGCACATGCCACAAAATTGGTTATCATTTTTATCTGACCTATCTCAGAGCCTCAGAGAGGATCCTAATCCATTATTAACAACTCTTATATGAGACAGACTATGCGGTAGCTGTTCTCTCTCGCTTGTGTGTCCTGCGCTGTTCCTCTTCTATTGTGCTAATGTTACTGGTTTCTATTTTATAATTGCCAAAAGCAGATCACAGCATCAGCGCACTCATGCAGCATGAAAAACAACTCCATTGACACATATTCAATGTAGCCAATAAAGATGTAGTAGCCTTATGAAAAGCCTGTGAAAAAACAGAAAAAATAAAAAGCTTCCTGAATATAGTTTGCAGAGCCACATAATTAAATGCCAGAGGGCTATGAATTCTGCTGGATGAGCTGAACTGGTTCTTTTTTTTTCTTTTTTTTTTTAAATCAATCATGCAAGCCTGAGCCCATGCAAGGACACACATATCTTTCCACACCAAAACAATAACAGGAAAATAATGCCTGAAGCAGAAGCTATAGCTAGCAGAGTTGCAATTGTGAAAAAGCTGTCTGACCTTTCCCTCCCCCTCTGTACCCCCCTCAAACACACTGGAAATAGAAAGAATTGTCTGCAATTTTTGCAACCTCTGACTTAATTTTCTAGAAGCCAAGCTGACATATTTGTCATTAATCAAAAGATGTTCTTTCTGCTATCATACAGTTGTCTTCATTTCAGGTAACATTTGAGAAACTCAGTTTTCTATGAGTATTAACACTAAATAGAAAATCAATGTAAAGAAAAACTTTTTCACTGCCCCCACCTTTCTTTTTTTGGAGGCATGACTTAAAAGACTCAGTGTCCAAACATCTATCTGCTGATATTATTGATCAATTAATTCAATAATTACTGGGACATTTCTGAGCAAATCTGGACAAGTCTCAAAGTTCCTGGCAATTTTCACGGGAACAGTAGGAAACTTGAAAGAAAGAGAACATGTTACTGCTTCCAGTAAAGGAAAGGCTGCAGCATTGTTACATTTTTAAACACCAGATAATCCACTCGGAAGTAAGAAAACTGGGGGTAAAACTGCAATGACAGCATGCATTCAATACATTTAAGAATCGAATGAGGAGATAGAAGTCTATCAGAAATTAAACTTTGCCATTCCTTGTACTTATTTTTTATTATTAGAAGTAGAGAACCACAAAGGAAACAGATTCAGCAGTACCACTAGGAAATACTTAAGGTACATGAATGAAGTACAAAAGCAGAGATGTTTCTGGATTTTGTAATGCAAGATGGGTGTGGTGTTTGGGTTGGGTTGGGTTGGTTCGGGTTGGGTGTTTTTGCGGGTAGGGTGGAGAGGTGGGGAGGATACACACTACATATGGGACTGTCATGTCTGAGTACATGCTCTAGAGCAATGTCCTCCCACCAAACTATCAGAAATGAAACTGCAAGCAAGCCAGAAAGATTCTACTTATCCCTCAAAGCAAAGCATCATTTCCAGCTCGAAGACCTCTGTTGCATCTAGACAGATAAAAAGAAATCATGACTGTCAAGTAGCACAAACTGACTTTACCATTATTATCAAAAGGGAAGTAAAACAGTCCAAGGGAAAACTAATTTTGTTGCCTAGCTAATTTTAGTCATGACTTGCACAGCACTGGGCTTGATTAAAGTGTTTTATCATCTTCATTATTCTCAACACTTGTATAATTGTTTTTTTTTGTTAAGATCTCTAAAATAATTTTCTGCTGAGTTTCAGCAGTAAATTCACATGCTAGTCGTAAAATATTGTGTAATTGAGAAAATTCTATGATTTCTCCAGCTTTAGGATAAGGAATCATATTTTCGCCCTAGAGGACAAAAGAAGGTAGTGGATGACATCATCAGAGGATCATTTCAGTCAGAATCAGACTTGAAGTGGTTGCCTCCCATTTCTTTTTTCCTTTCCCAACAATATCAGTAATGCAATGAAAAAGAAAAAGTCATCTTATAAACTTTCTTCAGGTATTTCCACAACATTCAATGTGATACTTTTGCAGGGCCGGTGGTTGGGGACAACAGAAGAAAAAATAAAAGGGGGGTACTTGCCAGCAGGAAATCTCAGCTGGAAATACTCCAGCTGCAAACTGAGTTTTCAGTTGAAAACTGCAAGAAAATCGTGAAGTGACTACTTAGAGTCCAGAAGAGAGATAAGAGGAAGACCAGAGGTCTTGAAAATGTAATATATGGAGAAAAAAATGATTTATTTAGTCTAGTGAGGGAAGGAGTCATAAAGAACTAGTCTTTAAAGAAAAAGATTGCTGCAGTAAGAAGGAACTATATATTTATTAATATAAGAAGGCAAAGTGCTTAAATTTCAATAAACATTTGGAAAGGAAACTTTCATAAATACAAGGTGTGCTGGAGTAGATTGCCTGAGATGACCGTAGAAAAATGTTGAATTTTCAGCGTGTATTAGAAAGACATCTATCAGGAATAGCTGATCTTGTCTTGAATCTGGGGGATGGTTAAAGTGACCTTTTTTGTTATTCTTATCTTATTTCCTTTAATTTCTATTTACTAGTGACTTATTTTCTTCAGAGAATATAGGAAATAAAGGAGTTTTAGCCTCTAGTTTTAATGCTGAACAGCTCAGAGAAGGTTTGAAGAACGTCCTTTAATATGGAAATGAAAAGAAAAAAAAATACTATTAGTTATTTGGAACAAATCTTTCAAATTTTGCATAGAAATTAACTGATGCCTAAAAATGTAATACAAATAAGAAAATACACTGCCCACCCCCCAAAGACCAGGAAATTTCTTCTTTTAAAAAAAATTCAAATATGTATTTTCTTAAAAAGAAGCAGCTAACAGCTTGTCTCCCCACTCCTCCAATGAGAGATTTAACAACACAAACTTAAGACAGTTTATAAAAGCAATGAAGATACTAAAATCTCATTCATTTTCCAAAATAGGTGTCACTATTTAAATTCCTAATTAGCTGGAGAGCCAGAAGGACACTGATGTTCAGTATACCTAACTCTGTATACACAATAGGAATTTGAAAACAGCCAGATTACTATTAATGCTTTTTTTTTTTTTAGAAAGCTTGCAGTATCATGACTCTTCCCTGACAATGGCTGAGACAATATATACATACCACAGAGGCCACAAAAATCACACTTAAAGAAACAAGACCTTTCAACACAACTGCAGCTCTTAGGTGCGTTAGAAGATACTGGCAAAACACAAGAGAGTATTTCCCAAAATCTAGGGTTTGCTGCACAACACGACAAACACTGCAGATAAGTAAGACTGTACATCAAAGTGTTACAGCATGTCAAGAACATGAAACAAGAGATCTGGGGTGGAATTCAGCTGGCTATGTATATGAGTCTAGTAACATTTTAGATGCCCCAGGGTATTCTGCCAAGCCTAGAGCTGCCACTCCAGAAAAGGTCAGATTTCTAAAGGTCCTGTGTCATATCTGACACTTCATGCAGATGTCTCAGATTCTCTAAGGTACCTAAAATGCATGAGAGACTGATGTCTAGACACCTAAATCGTGCCAATTATGTTCTGAGACCCCTTAATCAGTTTATGTCTGCTTGTGTATTACAGTCGCATAATTGTGTTAAACTCATTCATTTGCCCAGAAGCCTTTGCAATGAGCAAAAAGAACTGACATATTCCTTAGTGAGCTTCCTGGTCCCTGTTAAAGCAGAATGTGCTAAAATGTTAGTAACAGAAATCATTTTTATGCAGGTTAATGTCACAAGAAATTTCAAATGCCTGGTGAAATGAAAATAAGCAAGGAAAAGAAAAGAGAGGGGGGGGAAAGGGTAGATGAAAGAGAAACTCCTCTTGAGTCTAATGAGCAAAGTAATAAATTCACCTTCCAACACTAACTGGAAATCAGTTCCTACCAGTTTTTCAAGAAAGCCTGAAGATCAAAGAAATGTAAATAAAATCCAGCTAGGGTAAGTATGTTAATGTCTGCCTAATTTAGAAGAAAAGTAATCAATAAAAAGAAAGCAGGGACAGGAAAAGTAGAGAGAGGCATAAAGTGAAAAATGCCATTGGAGAGCTGAATAAGAAGGGATCTACTCTGCACCATTCTAGGAAATATTAATTTAGTGATGGTAGTATGCAAATCATTAAAAAAGAGGTAAAAGTGAGATAAAATTAAATAAACAATAAATAAAATAATTGTTTTTAGCCAGAGTAATTCTCTTAGTTGAAAAGCTGGAGACTGGGATAATGCTATCACATATGTGTTCTCAATTCTGGTACAACTCCCACCTGCTTGGTGGGACACTGAACAAGATGGTCCCCTTGGGCAGACCCAGCATAGTTATTCCTCTAATTAATTAAAATATAAATAATAAATTCTGGGTGTAACCCACATCTTCTTTCCCTACCGTGCCGAGAAAAAACAGACACAAAAAAAATAAGGCAGCAGATCCTCGTGTAACAGGGCAGCCATGACTGCTCTTTGAATTTGTCCATCTTCTCTCCTTTCCTCAGAGCACAGACAGGAATTTCTGTCTTGTCTTTTCAGACTCTACTCTTCTGCTTCCAGAGGATTAAAGAGAACATTTTCTGAAGTCAATAACATTTTTAGAAGGTTGATCTTATTTTTCAGAGTTGTTTCGGAGCTTCTGCATATCCCACATGTAGACTTTCATCACAGTGTTGCCTACTGTTTCATCTTGTCAGTGATCACAGCCAAGAGCAAAATAGAGTTTTTTCCCTTCCTTTCCCCCTGCCTTGAAACCTATCTTCATTTAATGTTGTTACAACTTGAATGTGATGTTTCCTTCCCAACCCTGCCAGCATGAACATCCTTTTTTCAGACTTTATCTATACCTTTAAGAGAAGATATGATAAGATCTTAATTATTCCTAAAATATATTCATATCTACTAACTACCTTTCCCTTAACACATAAATTATTGATAACCTCTAGGCAAGATCATTACCTGAATATGTGATTGGAGCTGTTATCAGTTTCAATTCATAATTACAGAGTTTCCATTATTCTCTGTCAGTAGAGATTTCTGCTTAATGGAAGGAAAACAAAACAAAAAAAAGAGCCAAAGAATCAACTAATCTGCTGATTAAATGACTTTTTAATTTTGGGCCACGTTACATGCATACAGTCACACCTGGCAGAAGCAAATGTGCTGCTACACATTAGCAGGTTCCTCCAACATTTAAAGAGTACAGGATGAATAATTCTTTATATCTGTTAATAATTTCATTGAAGAATTGGATCTACCAAGTTACTAATTGTGCCATGGATGCTATAAACCAGAGTTTATCCCATAGATGCTTTTTAAACAACCCAATATTAAGTATTCAAAGAGTATAAAGAACCACATTAAATAAGCGGTCTTTCTCAACTGTTATTTTAAAGAACATTATCTGAGCAACCTAAAATTAAGACTGTGCTTTTTATAATAGCTACATTTTTCATACTTCAGTGACAGAAAACATTTTTGCTCTTTTTTTTCCCCTCCTTTCCAAAAGTATATACACTGTAAACTGCTTGCTGGCTGATACACTTACCAATTTTTGTTTCACGTCAGAATTTATGTATCGTCATGGTAATGAAAAGAAAATACTTAGTAGATATGGCACTGTGAAGGCTACTCAAACCTTGAGTCATCCTTATAATTCTCTGGAAAGCAGACAGAATTTATTCTTGTATTATCAGTAACCAAATGGGGGTTTCATGACCCCTGAATACTTCACTACGATCTAAATGAAGACCTCAGTAGAGAACGTAGGCTTTCAAATGCATAAATTTTATCCCTAGAACATGACTGATGGCCTCATCCCCACAAGATTTTAATTACATTATTATTTCAAGTGCATTACATTAGTTTTTAGAAATTTTTATAGTGCTCATCACTGTCATAATTAAGCATCTGTATTACAATATAACTTAAATAATCTATCTATATTCAATTCACAAATTAGTCACGATCTAATTGTTTTTATTCTTGACAACTCTTTTGTTTATAATGGTTTAAAATGTTTAAAAAGGTACTAAAGCAGCCAGTTTTATCCTTTGGAATAATTTCCCACAACTCTTTTCATTGGAATCAGCATAAGCAGCTGTGAAATATAATCAACACCATTTTGCTAACTGACATTTTTGTGCTTTGTGAAATCAGAATATTAACACATTGCTCTTCATGTCAAATCACACTTCAAAAGTTCCTTTGATTTACTGAGTATATCAGTCTCCTAACAAAGCAATCTTACAGAGAAATTCTAATTTGAACTGAAATGCCAACTCTAAGTATTCAAATCTTACGTCTTCTGCCTCACTTCCTTCATCTGTTTACAAGAGATTGTGGTTAAAATGGTAACGTTATTAAAATTGCAAACCTTTTGCTAATTTTCTGTATTGAGTTACCTATGTGCAGATAGTCATATACATATGTTTTTGAGTATGTTCACATGTATAAATCCAGATAGGAAAAGTAAGAATTGGAGAGGAATGCCAGAGTTCCTCTATTTCCCATAGCTGCAAGAGTAAGAGTAAAATCGAAAGGGCAGGAGGTCTGCAGATAACACAGTTGCTTTACAAAACTGAGATGATGCTAATTATCACAATGGGTATCTTCAAACCAAGGTGTTTCACAAAAGACTGCAGATTATAATCACAAACCGCCTTCTGATTTCAAGTTACCCTTAGACATGCAGAATGAGTAAAAAAAATAAATATCCATAATCAAACATGCTTGCTCTAAAATGCCTATAAACCTGTGTTAGTAGATTACATAATGATATTTCATTCAAAAATTTTAGCTTGAAACAGAGTCTCTCAGAAAAGAATAAATGGGAAAGTCTAGGGAAGGAAGTAATAACTTCTTTTAAAATTTATTTTCCTGTATTTCCATTATAGAATGGAAATAATATATTGTAGTATGCTCTCTGCAGCCTCAGTACATTGAGACAGAAATATTTGAAAACTACTTTCTACTATCATAAAAATAACCTATAATTTACAGAGTCCTTTTTTTTTTTGCAGTAGCACCTGGCTCCTGTAAAGCTGCCCAGCAGAAGTGAGTTGCAATTGTGATACTGGAACATTCTGGGACACATCTTTCCTCTAGGATAAACATTTAAAATGCCAGTGTCAGGCAGGTACCAGAAGCTGTAACCCTGCTGCTGAAGGGAAAAGCAGTCATGATAATTCCCTGGTAAATAAAAAGCAGCATGTATGAGAGAGATTGTGAATTACTCGGTGAGGTCCATGCAGGCATCTCACATTGAATGAGCCTTAATAACAGTTTGTCCTTTACTTTTTTATGAGGACTGCAGATTAGAATCTTATTAGTATGATAGCCAGAGTTGTAGAGACACTTATACAATGGAACAGCTGCATTTTCATTCAGAACTTCATTTACATCTCTCTGGATAAAAAGTAGCTTCAACTTTTATTTTCTTAGGTTGAAAAATATGTGCATATGTGTTTGGTTTTCTATTAGCTTTTGCCCCCACAGCTCTGTTCCTTTTCTGTTTGATTATACAAAAATATCTTCAAGCTTTGAATTTCTGCACGTCTCTTGTATCATGAATTGTTTTACTGTGCAAGAATGGAAAGGTTTTGATTCAGAATTTATTCTGGTAAGCTCCCAAAGTCTGGAGGCACACTCTCAACCTTGCATGTAGGGCATTAGTTAAGCAATTTACACTAGTATCAGCAGGTGTGGCACATCTACAGGTCTCCACATCAACATCATATTATCACCATGTCAATAAAGCTAAATCATCACTCTAGATGGAGCCATGAACTGGGCAGAAAGTTCACTAGGAAAGCAATAAAGCCTGTAATGGCAAGATGTACAATGTTAAAAAAATGTGCTATTTAAGGTTAAAAAAGAATAATAAAATCAGAGTGCCAATGTCAGCTATTACAAAATGTTAATACTGAAGTCAGATGAGTTACTTTACACCATTTACTTGAGGAGAATTTATCTTTGAACCACAGCTGAGATTTTTACCCAAATTGATGGATTTTATGCATTTTGCTGTTTCACAAAAGTTTTTCTATTAACCGTTAATATAAAATGCAAACAGTTCTTCACATATCTGAATCTTCTCCCTTTTATTCTTGTCTGATGTTTCAGAGAGGATAGGAGTCCAAACCAAGCCTGGAGATAGAGCATTAAACCAAACATTTCCTACCTTCGAGAGAGTGTACAGCAAAAATATCCACACACATATGAAAAAGAGAAAAAAAGAAAAATGTGAGATAATTGCAAAAGCAGGTCAGTGGCAGAATCTGGGAATAGTGTTTCAGTCTCTTGGCTTTCATTGCAATTCTCCATTAGGGACCAAGGTGACCTTGCAAAGCTAGAATTAAGACTTTCAATTATAACAGTCTTGCATGAACTGATGAATATGCTCAATTATACTGCAAGAAATATTTTTGTCTATCAAGAGGTGAAAGTGTGTTTTTTCCTTATCTGGGAAACGTTCAGCTGTCAGATCAGCATGATTTCTTGTTTTCTAAGGACATACCAGGGTAAGTCTAAGGGTAAAATTTGGCCTTCTCTGCCATGCACTCCAGTGGATCAGCCAGCCTAGTGCGGCTGCCCTTGTCCTCCCGGTGCTCAGAAAACTACACAGAGGTGAAAAATGTCTCAATGTACAGAGGGATGTTTTCTGCATGTTTGAAAGATGAACAACGTGTTCCTTCATGGTTACTTTAAGGTCTGTAACTGTAAGATCACATCCTCCTTCCTTGAAGAAGCAGGAAAATACATTCACTCCACCTGTGATGAGATCAGCAACAAGCAAGGAGACAAATAATTGTATGTTCCCTGTTGCTCAGTATCAATTTGAGGCCATATTGCTGTTCACCTTATTGGTGACTGACAACTGGGATTGGTACCGACTGACAACATTAGAAAATGACAACATTTTAAACGTAATCTCTGATATAAACACTGCAGAGCTATTTAAAGTTAAAAAGAGAATTCATTAGCTTGTGGGATGGGGAATTCAAAGCTGAAGGACTAATAAAAATCTAACTAGATCATATTAACAGAAATGACAGGCTTTTTCGTGACATTTATATAACGAAATGCTCTTATGCCAGAATGGGCTGTTCTTACAGCTTGTCCTACAGCACTTACAGACAGCAATTCTGTGCTGGTGCAATTGGTGCTCCTGCTAGTAGATAGCTGAGGGATCAAGTAACTAATATAAAATCTCTTCTTTTTTTCTTTCTGGTTTTTTTTGGTTGGTTGGTTGGTTTTTTTGGTAGCAATTTAAGATTAACCAAACTAAGAGAAACCTTGTAACTCTAGAAAAGAATTTTAAATGAAAACTCTAATATTGTATGTATGTGCATTTTGCTTTCATGAAAGGTTGTCTTTATGGATGTGCATTCAAGTGTGAAATGTAAACGAGCAGAATTTCAGAAATAGGTGTACCTATATGTAGAGGTAATTTTAAATAAAACAGAACGGGAATGCTTATCCTGTTAAGCATTCTCTGCGAACTCAGCACTAAATTACCCGAAGGACTGCAAGCATCAGCATTATTGCAAAGTTCTGTAAGTTTTCTTCTGTCAGTGTAGGAAGTTTAAGAAACAAAGTAATATTCATTTTCTAAAGTTTTCCAAACATTTCATATCCTAAAAGGTGGACAAATAGAAAATGTCAGCAACTAAATGCTACCTCTTAGACATTACAAAAATAAGAAAGGGAGATATTTTTCACAAATCTGGGCTTTATCCACATAATAAAAAACTCACATCCACAAATGACATCGGCTACATAGAGAAACCAAGGAGAAACATAACTAATAAGGAACACTGAATAATTCAAGACATCTTTCATGCATCATGCCAAGGTTCACAGAACAGCAAGGGTAATGCCTCAATTACTGATATGCTTTCCCCTTCAGGGAGCAGTGAAAGTTAACTTTCACCATTAGTGTAGTAGAATATCAATTTAATAAATTTATTTTAGTGGCACTTAATACAAGTCCTTAGATACAAACAAGAATGGAGTAAAAAGGCAAGGTGGGGAAATAGGCTCTTAGCTCAAAAAGACAACTGTAACAAGGCAGCCTTCAGATGGAGGTGAGCTTTCTTCACAAGATTATTAGGAAATTTCCCATGCCTCCTCCCAGTTATCTAGAGACAGTGAATACTGTTAGAATTACAACATAAATCTCAAATTATGACATTTCTATCTTTGGATGCAAGTTATTTAATGCAAAGGCAAGTATGTACGGCATTATAGAAAGTAACATTTCTGAGCATAAAGGATTTAGTGGGGTTCAATAGAGTGGGAGGGAAAAAAGTTAGTATTTTCTGCTTACCAGTCTTCACCACATTTCAACTCTAACACACACAAGCACTAAACCATAACAAAGTCTGTCCACCTTTTCCTTTTCAGCTATGTATTACAGGATGTTAGGGAGAGATCAGAACATGAGTGAAAAGGAAAAATTCTCTTAGGAACACAGATTTCTGGTGGAAATATGTTCAGTTCATACCTCTCCCTGGGTTCAAACTATATCTCATCTGCTCTGTTTGAGGCATCTGTCCCAGTTCCAGAAATTGTTTACCTCCTCACTTGTTCTCAATAGCAAACACTATCTGAGCTCTTATAAACACCAAAACCAAGTTGATCTATTCTAGATTAGATAATCTGTTCTAGATTAGATAATGTTCTATCACATACTAGAGAAGAGTAACCCATTTGTTAAAAAACAATCCTAAACCACTTTGTGTCCTTTTTTATTAAACCTTAGCATATAAAAACTTCTGAATTAATTACAGGTGAATAAGAACACCTGAAAAACAGTCTTGTGATTCATTTGTACTTAAAACTTCATCTGAGAGTATTTTAAAGTTGAATACTTTTCAACTGTCTCCTAACCTGAAAAAGTCTTGTGATTCATTTGTACTTAAAACTTCATCTGAGAGTATTTTAAAGTTGAATACTTTTTTACTGTCTCCTATGCTCTTCATTCAACATATATGTAAAAGAAGCACAGCATTCCTCAGGTAAAACAAGGAGCCTCGACAGCTTGTGTTATCCTTTTATGAAGAAAAATACTTAAGAAAAACACTTTGTAATTTAAGATTAGACTTCTGACTCTTTTTTCTGATATTTCACCAAGTGATTTGGACAAGAGTCACAATCTAAAACCCTGGCTTACAGATTCAGTTAAATTTTAGATATTGACAAGAAGTTCTGAAAAATAATACTTTCAGAAATCTTAACTATGAGAGTAACAGGACTAGACAGCCAAAAATATAACATTTAAAAATACTCTGGGTCTCTCAGAGGAGAAAGAGGGAGACATCACAGGACTCTGATAGACAAGTGATAAGTTTGGTCAGGAAGGTAACCTTCGGCACCACCGAAATGTTATGTTGTATGAACTTAAGAATCACTCTCCCTGCTTTTGCAGCATGGGCTGGACATTATGGTAAATATATTCCCAATCCCAACATATGTAGCCATGCTCAGAGAATGATATTGTAATGATTTGTGGAGTTCTTATGAGATCAGGTACCATCAGGAATCAACAGGAAAATATACTACCCAGACATAAGGCAAAGTTGTATTCATTTAGGTGGTGCACGAACTATCAGAAAGTCATATTCCTTTAATAATGGTAATAAACTGTCAGGCATATTTTTTCTTCCTTAAGTTCTGTTCCAATAGCAAAAACAAAATAAAAAAACCCTCACCAACTATTTCCAGTTGTGTTGCCTAGTTGTAGGACATCAATTCCATCATTAAATTCTCTGATCACCATTTTACCATCTGTAAGCAGGATCGCACTTAAAAGACAAGTTAGAAACCAAGGACCATACCGACAAATTTCAGAACCGCATTTCTTCTGAATGACATTCTGAGAGGAATGCGAAAATAAGGAAAGGCTAAAATGGAGCTATATCATAATGAAACTTCATAGGCAATTTGAAACTATGCAGTGCTCAAAACAGATTTTATAAACCAGGGGCTTGCAAATGTGGCAGTGACCTTCCTCTCTGCCAGGCCAGGAAGGAGACTTACATGCTATATACAGTCCTGCACTATGCCATTAGGACACAAAATTTCCAGTAGTAGTCAAAGTTTCCCTTCAGGCTCCATGGTCGGAACAAAAAAGTCTGGCAACAGGCCAGTAGAGACTACAGAATATCCCAGTCAACAAGTTGACATTTCATTACCTGAACAGTTTACCACATATTCATTACCCTAAACATAAGAATAATCTGGAAAATACAGGTTGTCAATTGACTGAATCTATTTTGAACCATGCAAAATTAAGCTGTTTGTCTAGATGCCATAATGCAAGTACTTTATAAAAACCTTTGCAATGCTTTTTTTCCCTATCTAACAGATGGAAGAAAAAGAACAAAAGAATGTAAACTAAACCAATCCATAGATTAACAAATTTTCCAATGTATTCAGTATACTGTTTTAATGGGTTTTGCTTTCAGCTTTTATATCTTCCACACAACTACAGTATGGATGGATTTAGATGTATAATTTCATATGCTACCTCCCCTTATTACAGTCTGCATAATTTAGTATGTTTATACTTTAGGGAAAAAAAAAAAGTAAAAATTACATTTCTTCTTATTCAGCATTCATCCTCCCTGTTCAATTTCCATATTTATTCCATTACCATGCATAAAAAGTTTGTTTTAACTGTTAACAAGTCCAGCCTTATGCTAAAAGTTTAATCTCCATTCTCTATGCCCACATAACTCTCAGGGAAACCTTTGTAATCTTAAAGTCAGCAGTGTGTACTTTAAGCTATCTTGTCGGCTATTACCAATACAGAGATCATGAAATAAGAAACTGGCTTGCAGTGGGACTAATTCACAACCGAGACAGAGCAGAATTAAAGATTTTCCCTTGTAATAGTACAGCTGTCTGTACAACTGAGCGTTTAAGAATTCAGGATCCAATATTGACTTAAACTCTGTATGCATTAAAGCATTACTTTTAATTAATGATCACATGATATTTCTTAAATTTTGTACACGTTTTAAATGAATTAATTCAAATTTACATAGTGTTTTGAAGCGCTTTGTATCAGATACCTTGTGGAAGTCATCTATATGAAAAGTGCTCCATGATCATGGAACACATACTATTTGATCTTTTTAACAAAGATTAATGAGAAAAGCAGTATCGGTAGATATATCAGGCAAGTCAGTCATTGTTAGAATAGCACCTAAAAAGAAGTAGCTTTCAGCTCACCAATGAACCGCTTGGTAAAATGATGTGGACTGAGGACCAAATTTTTCAACTCAAAAGTCAGAAGTGGCTTTATTCACATAAGATAAATGTAATTCCTCACATGCTTTTTTTCTTTTTTTCTTCAAATTAATTTCTAAAAGATACCATTTTATAGAAACAGAAATGTATCTGAGAAATTCCATTAGTGAAAATCTCCTGGAAAATCACATTTAAATACAGGAGAACTAGGATAAGTCTGAATGGTATAGCACGGTTGTTTCCAGATCTCAAAAGCTAAACATGATCATAAATGGATATAAAACTGTTTTAGTAGACATTTCAGGAGTTTATAAAAAGAAAAGGGAATTCCAAATCACTAAATTTACTTTAACAAAAAATAAATCACTAGATAGTAATAAATATTTAGAAGAAAACAGATCCTCACTGGAACAAATTCTAGTGTTTCCATTTTTGTTGATTCTGCCATTTATGCTGAGCTTACAAGGTAAGCCATTCACAAGCTGAAAACTATATATTAGCCTTTTTGAGATGGTAGAGTATAACTTATCTATCTATATATCTATTTATTTATTTATTCTTAAAATCATAATGACAATAAATCCTTATTTTAACACTGCATTTGTGCTTCTCAGGAAGTCTTCCAGATGGTAATTTGCTAAGTATAGCCTAACTTTTCACTGGAACTTTTAATGATGTTATTTTTAGTAAAGTTCAGCTTCTTTGTTCTAATTAGCTCTTGAAAAGCTTCTACAGAAGTACAAACCCTTTATTATCAAGCACCAAGTGTACATCATCTTCTTTCACCTCAGTCACATGCTGATGAAATTTCCAAATAAGGAAAAAGGAAGAGAGATACAATAAGGGAGATGGGGAATGAGAGGGTCCTGGCACATGATTAGTTTTTATAGAAAATTATGGTCAGGAACATATATTTGTTGATTGCCTGTTATATATATTGTTTAAAAAGTATTGTAATAGCTTTTATAACTTATCTGTAGTGACTATGTAATGCCCTATACTTTTTTTTTCTTCTTAAATTAAAGAAAAAACATGGGGAAAAACTGTTTAGAGTAAAACAAGAGGGAGAAAGAAACCCTGTTGATGTACCATTTTTATTATGCAAGTAAGTTAAAAAATAGCAACCTCTGACATAAAAGTAGACTGTTACATAGGCATCCTAGAATTTGTATTCCTATTTTATGTTCTCCCAGGACAAAAAAAAAATGCTGATTCCAAAACCTTTGACAAAAGTGGAGTATAGGAATTAATATTAATCACTTGTTTTTGTATTAGCAAGCCTGCTGTTTGTGCTGGCTTTTGTGATATGCATATAAGGTCTCCAGGGAACTGCAGTATATTATCTACACAGGAAATGAGTCTGAGAGGCATGTGCCTGCCTACAAATGATTAAGGTATATCACACGTGTGAATGAGCAGCTAAATTCTGACAGATACAATTAAAATCTATAGTTCAGTCATATATAACCGTCTAAGATGTGGAATAAATTTTACATTAAACACAGACACCTAGCTCACTACTAATTATGATTCCTGTTTCTGAACTGCTGAAGAAGCACTGAATGCAGTGGCTGAGGTTTATGACCTTACTCAATCTGAAATTCAAAATATAATTTTTTCTGAATTCATCTACTGTGGATACTACAGGAAATGCAGCATCATATTCAAGATGTCCATCTGCACTTTTTACTAGTGTTAACACATTTTCTATGGGCATTTTGACTTTCTGCCAACCAGTTGCTGGGTTTTCCTTGCTTAATTTTAGGAAAAGACAGTAGAAAGCTACTGACAAGGTTTGTTCCCCAGGAAATCCAGCGTTTACAAGATTGTTCCCATTATTCACCACAAAGATCTACTACCACACGTATGCCAGGAGTAGTCATACAGGCACTTAAAAGTACTGTGTGATTTTATAGAAGGCTTCAGAATGGAAACCTTCATGAAAGGTGGAAGTTTGCTCAGCAGGTATTATGCCAAATGCTAGAGGAGCACAGTGTTCCCTATAACAGTCTCATCTTTGTGAGGGAGGAAGAGAGAAGAGGTGAAAGAGGAGTAGATGTGTACAGTAGGACCTGGACAGATTTCAGCTAATTTTAATTGCCTATGTTAGAAGCCTAGTCAACTTTGTCTCCCCATATGGTGAATAAAGCATTTCCAGGGAGCAATTCAGCATTTGTAAATACGAATCACACCTGACACTGACTGGGACAATGTGACTATGCTCCTACCTTAAGGCTGAGTGAGGTGAACCCAGACCTAAGAATATGCTGCTGTCCATGGCTAAAAATTACACTATGCAGATCTTACCAAACCAGTGTACATGCATTCAACATTTTTATCCTGTGACCACAGAAAAATGAAACCTAACTAGTTAAATAAAGTATGGCTATTTATGACATGAAGGTGTTTTTACCCTAATACATATTCCATCTGTAATCACTTGGAGCTGCAGGTGTAGAGTGATCCAACAGATCATGAGGACCCACAGTACAATAAAGTGTGCACAAAAAGACAACTTCCAGCTGTGAAGAGCTGGCAGCCTAGATGGCAACTCAGAATTGAAAGAAGAAATGGAAGAGGAGAACCGGGAGGGGAGGTTGGAACAAAACAAAGATGTCCTCATTCACCAGTTGCCTCGCCAGTGTACGTTAAGTTTACAAATACAAATTTTGAGCTTCTTGTGTTCTGTGTCAAAAGTACACACACAGAGAAATGTGTATTTTGCAAGTTTTTTATTATACAGATTATATAGGGGTGCCTATGTATAGAATAATTTAGTGCAACAAATATTGTCAAATATCCTTAGTGCCCTTCTGTCACTCTGTGCAAACAACAGGTTAAGTCTTTTAGCACACGTTGGGATTTGTCATTTCGTATCTACGAGCACATATGCATTGCATATTGACAACTATTTCCCAGATTAAAATCACTGAAGTTTGTGAGTAAGTATGGTAAGGCTCATACTAAGTGGAATTTTTTTTATGAGATCTTCACAGGGAAATTGAATGTAACAAGAAACTTGAATGAAAAATAACCTGAAGGAGATTTAAATATTTTTCTATAGATATTCTTTTTAAGTGTGAGTTTTCTTGTTAGCAATCCACATTGTAATATTTGCCTAGTAAATAGTAATACCATATCAAATTACTTTAGATTTGGATTTTTTTTATTAAGATTTATTCTGAGTCCCATGTATTTCCGTTCTTGTAATCTAAGAGATGGGAATATTTGTTTCACCAGGTTTCTTTTTTTTTTAAGAAAAAAAGTCTTAAACATTTATGTGAAATTTTGATCATTCAGGACAGAAGCAATCCTAAAAATTACTGAGATTGCCTATTATCTGCTCTGCAAAGAGAAAGTTTAAATATACGAATAAAATGATGAGTGATGAATGATCCATGTCATGGATTTATTTTTTATTTTTTACAATAATTTATGAAAAATATGCCTGCACATTAGAGAGAGCCATCCAATGCTAACTTTAACATATTTGAAGTATTGTAGTATAAATTAAAAAACCTTAGGTTTTGCTCACAACTTAACTGTATAGAAATATTAATCTATATACTTATGATTTGGTACTGGTGATAATGCTCCGCTTATTAGCAATTACAGAAAACAGCTTGATGCCAAGTCTTCCTTATTGAATCTGATTAATCACAATAAGACAGCAGTATTTATCTTACCATATTTTTAGTGTGTTTCAAGACTGCATGAAGATCCTTCTATTATCTGCAAAACCAAAATCCCTGCTATGTATAATATGACACATGGTTTTAAGAACAAAACAAAACAAAAATCTAGGCAGACTGGCAAGACAAAAAGCACAGGAAGCTTGGGACAACCTCAGTAAATCTCTATGGTAACTCAGTGAAAAATCGCTATGCACCATGGTGGAAGACACATAACAACTATTAGAAAGAGAGAACCTATGAACCTGCATAAAGGTTCATAGGTTCAGAAAGCACTACTAGAAAAAGATTCTCCAAGCAGTGTTTATAACGCAGATTGTCATCATACAAGAACTCAAACAAAAAAAGTTGCAACCACTCATTCCACTTCCTTTTCACATGAGAATACAGCTTATAAGTCTGACTTAGGCTGACCTGCTCCAATAGGGATTAAATCTTTTGGCTTTTGTTTTTTGTAATGCAAAATATCTTGTAAGAGATATCAAAGGATCTGTCTTTCTAAAAAGTCAATAATTCAGTGTTTCAGGATAATACCCTAAAAAGCAGAGACTCAAGATTTTTAGTCAGTTTTGAAGCTACCAGCTAAGGTTTCTTAAAAGAATTTTACAATGTTATTGCTCCAGTCCCATAAACTCAGAATTAGATGACTGGGTGGGATGATCATCAGCATTCCACTGGCCGAGTGGGAGACTTGAAGTACATATAACCCAGCAACTGGGCACCATTCTATGACCATCTGCACAGGTCAAGGGCACTCCTCCTACCTGACCTTCAAGGCAGAATGGTAGGCACTTGTCTGAGAGCAAAGGCTGCAGCTCTGGCTGGGGGGTCTGCACTATCTACCACAGTGGTGGCCGATGCCTCCGCTCAGATGGAGCCGCTGAAGGGAGAGGCTGCAGTGCAGACCTCAGGCTGCAGGGAGTGCCTAGACCTCTCTCCTGGGCCAGGGACAGGCAGCAGACCTGTCTGCAAAAGGTGTGCCCAGGTCGAGGACCTCCTGCAGCAGGTGACTGAACTGCAGGAGGCGGTGAGAAGGCTGCATAACATCAGGGAGGCAGAGAAGGAGCTAGATAGCTGGTTCCAAGCGCAGTCTGCAGTGGACCCACAGCCCATGGCCAAACAGCTGAAAACTCCCCCACCAGCACACACAGAAGGGAGGGAGGTCAATAATGCAGAAGAATGGATGGTTGCAAAGGCAAGGACCAGCAGGAGGAAGAGACTTCCCCCGAAGCCTGAGGTGCCCTTGCAGAACCGCTTCACCGCTCTGCAGGCCGAAGAGGAAGGTCCTGTCACACCAGGAGAAGCGCTGGAGC
>NW_008795486.1:998113-998979 GCF_000699145.1 Aptenodytes forsteri
GGAAGGACAGGCAGGGGAGAGAAGGAGGGGGTGTCACCCTCTATGTCAGTGGTGAGCTGGAGTGCATGGAGCTCCACCTGAGGATGGATGAGCAGTCAACCAAGAGCTTATGGGTCTGGATTAAAGGGAGGGCAGGGACAAGTGAAGTTACAGTGCGGGTCTGCTACAGGCCACCCGACCAGGAAGGCCGAGTGGATAAGGCCCTCTATAGACAGATAGGAGCAGCCTCACACTCACAAGCCCTGGTCCTCATGAGGGACTTCAACCACCCCGACATCTGTTGGAGGGGCAACACAGCAGGGCATAAGCAATCCAGGAGGTTCCTGGAATGCGTTGATGATAACTTCCTTCTCCAAGTGGTAGAGGAGCCAACAAGGAGAGGTGCTATGCTGGACCTTGTTCTCACCAACAAGGAGGGGCTGGTGGGGAATGTGAAGCTCAAGGGCAGCCTGGGACCACAAAATGGTGGAGTTCACGATCCTTAGGGCACCGAGAAGGGGGCACAGCAAGCTTACTACCCTGGAATTGAGGAGAGCAGACTTTGGCCTCTTCAGGGATCTGCTTGGTAGAGTGCCATGGGACAAAGTCCTGGAGGGAGGAGGGGCCCAAGAAAGCTGGTTAATATTCAAGGATCACCTCCTTCAAGCTGAGGAGCAACACATCACAACAAAGAGGAAGTCAGAAACACCAGGAGGCCTGCATGCATGAACAAGGAGCTCCTGGACAAACCCCAACACAAAAAGGAAGCCTACAGAGAGTGGAAGCAAGGACAGGTAGCCTGGGAGGAATACAGAGAAATTGTCCAAGCAGCCAGGGATCAGGTTAGGAAAGCTAAAGCCCTGATAGAATGAAATCTGGCCAGGGAC
>NW_008795486.1:1000355-1039472 GCF_000699145.1 Aptenodytes forsteri
GTGGGTATGGTGGTGTTGGGTTGATGGTTGGACTCGATGATCTTAGAGGTCTTTTCCAACCTTAATGATTCTATGATTCTATGATTCTATGCTTTAACTTTTGGTCAGCCCTGAATTGGTCAAGGCAGTTGGACTAGATGATCATTGCAGGTCCCTTCCAAATGAACTGTTCTATTCAATTCTATTCTATTCTATTCTTGAATGGAGCTAAATTATTCTATAAGAAAATATCAATAAGCAGTCAACATCCTGCATGTTCTGGATAACAATTCAGAAACATGGTTATCAGTGCTGGAACACAACTAAAGTGCAATGAAGTCCCCCAGACTATCATTTCTTAGGATATGAATAAGCCTAAATATTATCTAGCTGCCAAAGTTTTCTTTTAGAAATAACTTCTTACTTCTTATGTTGCATACAGAAGAGGAAGTCTTGTCAGCAAACAGGTACTGTTGGAGCCTGGGAGTCTCAAGCTAGCAGCATATCAGATTTGGTCAGACTGATTTGTCCTCATCAACTGACTCCACTTGCAGACCTGCATATGTGTGCACTGTTCAGCTACTTACTTGCACGGCATCCTGCTACTTAATACAGCTGGCTCCAGAGCAATCCCATCTGTCAAAATAATTTTTTTCAAAAATGTGTTTTTGTTCCAAGACAAAATGAAACACAAATTTTGTGAATTGCAGAGAGATTCTCACAGCAACTACAGCATGATGTTCCTTGATGATGCTTCCAACAACAGAGCAGTAGCCTGAATAAATTATTTCTGAAATATTAAAGAAAAAATCAATAATAAAAGTTTATCAAATCTATTACCAGGAGATATTTTCTAATGGAAAAGTGGTTTGCTGAAGATACTTGCAAATCAGAATATGGAACTAGTTGAAACACATGGCAATTTACAGTCATTATAAATTTGCTTACCAAGCACTTTGCTAATTGGGTAAATGGTCATGCTGAAAGTATAGCTGCTTTTTTAATGACAGTCTCTAGTGACAAATAAGCTGTAAAATAACTAACTATCAAAGATCTTTCCTCAAGCTAGCAACCTCATGTGACTAAGGCAGGCCAGCATCTATTGCCAGAAATGCTCATGGGTATCTCTTTGCAGTGGTCTGTTTTGTCCTTTAATAGCCCCACCTAAATGAATAGTTACCCATCAGCATTTCAGCAAATTGGGTGCAACTTGGCTCAGCTCAAGGCTCATACTCTGGATTCATAACAAGATCACTTAGCCTCTCTACCACACTTGTTCCATTAAATGATGAGCAAAACTAGTCCAAAGCACTTAAATCTACTCAGAAAATCAAGGGGAAAGGGGAACAATCAAGAAAGTCATATAACTATTGAAAATTATCTTTCACTCACTGGGGATTCTGATTCTGTCACATATGATGAAGTACTATTTAATCATGTAATTTTGTCATCCATAACTCATGAAAATGACTTATCATTACCTATAATTTTACTAAAGCGTATATTTTTCTCCTTAGGACTACAAGTTTTTCTTTAGACATATTTTAAATATTTGGGAAAACAAGTATTAATGAGTAATGAAAAAGATAACTAATGTCATAATCTGAAAAAATGAAGAAACCATTTTAAGACAAGAATTGACAGGCCCTTTATTTGAAATTACATATGGCAGCTCCAAAAACCAGCATCCTCCTGTGCATTCTCAGCATCTCACTTTCCTCTCTGACATGTCCAATGTGGCTCTTCCCAGGTTGCGAGTTCCGACCCCTTTATTTTGCTGATCTTACTTTTGCTCAGGTTACTAACAACCTCCTACATTATAAATATAAGGGCATTTACACAGTATCTTTATTCTCGGAAATGTTTTCATACATTTCTATCCTACCTTACAGATTTCCAGTTTCCCTTAGTGACTGCCTGCCTTTGCCACTTCTGTGGTTTGTTTATGCTCCAATGTTCTTGCTCTTTCTCCCTTTTTTCTGTATAATCTCCCCTGGTTATATTTTGCCCTTTCCTGTTCTTTCAGTTGGCAACTATAGTAAACTTTTTGTGTCTTCTTAGGTCCTAATCTATTTAATTGCATTTAGTTGGCATGATTCCGAAGCTGAACTCTATTCCTGTTCCTAACTCTTGTCTTTTACTTTACTCATTTTAATTCAGCTCTCACAAGAGCCAAAAATACTTTCTGTAAACAAAGCATTTCACCATGCAACCCACTTTGCACTGTCTAAACAGACTTCTTCCAAAACAGGGGAGACTATCTGGCCAATTGATAGTCATACTTTACATCCCTGAACATAATGCCCTCTCATACTGAAGAAGGAAAATTTAAAAACCAAACTCCACATCCAAATAAGCAATCAAGTGAGTTTGATTAATACACAAGACTTTTAGAATAAAACAATTTTTTCAGTGAGTGGATTTTCTCATCCTGATTACTGATAACATCTCATCTTCCTTCACATCACCCATTCAAACTCTTCAGACTCAGCAGCCTGTTGGAAATTGGTGCCTACACTACAAAGCCAAAAGTCATCCAATTCAGAAAAAATAGGAAACTTTTACTATGTGGTCTAATTGGCCAAATTTCTGTTGAGGATAATGAAAGGAAGGAAGGTGTCAGGGGAGTAAAAGAAAGTTTTAAGACATGCGTGGGAATGTCACTAGCAAGCACAAGATAATGGCGAACTTGCTGAAAGCTGGAATGGAAAATATTAAACAACCCTCCACCTGGGAAAAGGGAAGGGAATACGATGTTGCCAGTTTTTTGCAAATTGCTCCTAAGTTACAAATATACTGACATAAAGGCAAGGCTCTTTGTGAGAGGTCTTGGCAAAGAGACAATCCTGAGGCAAACACAGCTAGGGCAGTTGAAACTGAGTTAGCGTTTAACCATGTATTCCAGCTCTTATCTTCCCCTCTTTCTTGATGTCCTGTAACTCCTTTTATACATACAAATGACATGAGCTTTTTTCTTGGAATTCTTCACCTCCTGCTTCCAGAAGATTTTTCCTTGCATGAGATATAATCATCCTCAGCAATAATGGGGGGAAAAAAAAAGAAAAAAAAAAATCTGCATCTGAGAAGAAGCCAGGTAGAGCTGTGATTAAAGGTTGACATTTTTACCTAGTATGCAAGAATAGATTTTCCATTTTTATACATTCCCTCAAGAACAACTTGTACAGTTTTATATGAGTTGGCATCATTCTGTCAGTTCTCAGTGTGGCAAATGATTCTGAGACTGGACCTGAATTTCCTCTAGCAATAAAATACTTGAAAATGAGCACCACGCATAAGCCAAACCTATGACTATTTTTTTCTTGGGATCTGCTTGGAAGAATCACATGGGATACAGTCCTGGATAGAACAAGGGTCCAGGAGAGCTGGTTATTTTTCAGAGATCATCTCCCTCAAGCTCAAGAATGATCTATCCCAATGAGAGGAGGTTAAGCAAGAGTAGCAGGAGGCCTGCATGGATGGAAAAGGAGCTCCCAACAAAACTCAGACATAAAAAAAGAAGCATACAAGAGGTGAAAGCAGGGACAGGGGACCTGGGAGGAATATGGAAACACTGAGTGTGCAGGGATGGGGTTAGGAAAGCCAAAGGCCATTCAGAGCTAAATCCGACAAGGGACATGAAAGGCAACAAGAAAGGTTTCTACAGGTACTTCAGCAGCAGAACGTAGACAAGGGAAAATGTGGGCCCACTACTGAATGGGGCAGGGAATGTGGTGATACAGGACATGGTAATGGCTGAGGTACTCAATGCCTTCTTCACCTCACTCTCTACTGTTAAGACTGGCCTTCAGGAATCCCAGGTCCCTGAGAACAATGGGAAGTTCTGAAGCAAGGAAGACACCCTCAGTGCAGGAGGAGGGCCAGAGTCTTCTCAGTAGTTCACACTGACCGGACAAGAGGCAATGGGGACAAACTGAAATACAGGAAATTCCCCTTAAACATAAGAAAGCTTTCTTACTGTGAGGGTGGTCAAACACTGGAGCACGTTGCCCAGAGAGGTTGTGGAGTCTCCATCCTTGGAGATATTAAAAACCTGCCTGGACACAGTCCTCAGCAAGCTGCTTTGAGCAGTCCTCAGCAAGCTGCTTTGAGCAGTCCTCAGCAAGCTGCTTTGAGCGTAGGGTTGGACTAGATAATCTCCAGGGATCCCTTCCAACCTCATCCATACTGTTATTCTGCGATTTCTTTTTTTTTTTTTTTTTGCCCTTTGCTGAATACATTCACCTTGTTCAGAGTAAGAAGAATGAAATTACAGCAGCAGTATCTCAGAACTTTCTGAACTAACTTTTTTCTCTTTCTCTCTCAGTTTTAGCATTTCATTATCCACTTAGCTTTAATGTACACTAACGTACCCTTGTCAACCTTCTCTCTGTAAATTAAGCAAAACCCCAGCATTTTTATATATGTACAGTATGATAGAAGAAATTTTTAATCTAAGATGTATACTCACAGTACAGGGAAATCCCAATCCATATGTAACCTTTAGATAAAGATATACCTTATGACCCAATGAATAATGTGTCCTAGGCACTGCCATAGCAGAACTCCTGAAAGTAATCTAGGAGGGTATGCAACATTGTTGAAGGCAGTTCTTTTCAGTACAAGCTTTGATTAAGGAAAGTAGCTACACACTTTAATTTAGTGCTTTTCTGAAGAGAAATCCTCGAAAGTGATAATGAAAAGAAATAAAAGAACATCCAGAGGGACCACCATATTATATCCCAAGTGCCAACATAGCAATCACATTTAAAATGCTTTAAACAGTTTGAAAATACTTTCTACTATTATGGAGATTTTCACAGATGCACATTTAAGGACAAGAAGGACTCCTAGGAGAATTTTATGTGGCAGCCTGCAAAATTTGGGTCATAGACACCCATCCCATAATTCCTAAACCATCATACTTCTGTAACTTCAGCAAGAAAATACTCTAGAAAAAAATCTAACCTTTATTGCCACTAAGTATAACCATGAAAAAAGTAGAATCTTTAAAAGCTTTCATAAAGATAAATGTTTAAGTGTATTTGACTATGACTTTTCTTTTGATTTGACCTTGACTAAATTGAAAGCACATAGAAAAATCTACAGTGAATGTTAGATGTGAGCTATACTAATATCTGGCTAACCTCCTCTGCTGTGAAAGCTCTTTCTATTTTAGTAAAATTTTATGCACAAAAGCATTTTCCAGAAACTGATGTAGTATATTCAATATATTTTTATACCCAAGCTTAATTACAAAAGCTTTTTCATAATAACAAATATTGTCCCAAGCAGAGACTATATTTAATAAATATGCTTATTATTTTCCTTAATGAAAGCAATGTTTAAAAATTGTAGGTAATCCCATTACACTGTACTTCAGTCATACAGCCCAGCTCTCCTACCCTCCTGCTGATAGAAGACTACCTCATCTTAGTTTCCAATTATATACATTAAGTCCTGCCAAAACTACCTTCATTATTACACACAGCATGTTTAGCTCTATCAGAGAAAAAGCTGTAATTGGGAAAGAGCAAAATGCATTTTCAGACCTAAGATAATCACAAGAAAAGTTAATTATGTCAATTAAAATTATTTTCTCTCTACTCAACAAATATGACCTATTTGTACAGAGAAACACAGCAGGACAGGTCCTGATCCTTGATAAACCATGGTATTTCTACTCAAGTAATTCTTACCAGAAAATTTGTGATAGAGCTAAATTTTTACTTTAAATTAGATCATAACAGAAGAATGGCCAAAAAGGACTATTGGATGAACCCAGGGGAATCCTCTAAAATGCAAACCATAACCTTTCACATACACCCCCAAAATTAAACCTAAGCATTTCAGTTCTTGGATTAAACTTCTACTTCCTAAAAGCAGAAAAGGACTACTGACACAAGAGGACTACTGACAGAAAATGTCCTGGGAAATTATGAAATTAAAAGTGGTAGATACAAGAAGTAAAATCTGCATGGTTACTGCCAATTGTTCTTGGTGAAGAATTTCTTCTCAACATCAGGAGGCAACCAGATGAAGCTATGAAGTGTTGACTTTACAGTTACTGCCTCAAGTCAGAGCTTTAAGTGTTGAAGATACTGCCGCACAGAGCAAAACCAGAGCTGTTCACCCCAAACAGCATTAGAGAAGGCATCAAACAAGAGGCCAATAGATCCTGTAACCGCACAAGCCCAACCTTCAGGGCCTCAGGTTGCAGAAGGAAGAACAAGATGTGAGACATCTCTCCTTATTAGCTGTTTCTGACAGTTAATTTTCCTTCCTCTGCACACCGTATCTTACTTTGACATTAAACTTGATCAGCCCCAGCCACTTTGCCACTTTTTAGAACACACAGTTTTCAATAGCCTGCTTATTCCTATATTTTCACAGTATCTAATTGTGACAGAACAGCTATTCACAACCCTAATTTTGCTGTGTTGAGCGTTTTCCATCCCACCTTGCAACAACTTATTTAAACCATTCTACTTTTGAACAATTCCTAACATATTTGTTGCTGTTGTTCTATGGGCAGCAGAAATATAAATAATATTCTATGGAGTATTACAATATTTCTACACTGTCACCATAAACTTGCTTTAAGCCAGGTAGTTTAGGTAGCTCTTTGCTTATGCCAAATTCATATTCCTTTATCTTACAAATTCCTGGCAATTTACTGTATAAAATTTGTACTGACGATTCACGATATGACAGGAGGAGTCAAGTGCAACTACACTGCAGTTTAGAAAGCATTTTCAGTTTTCACAGGGAAATGCTTCTTCTCCTAGAAGTTCCAACCTCTTAATTTCTTTTACCTGATTTGTTTTTTCCTTATCATTTGGTGACTTTGTCAGGGAATTGGGATCACTGCCAAAGATGTTTACCTCAATTTTGTTTCCAGTCCTAAATTAGATTCCTCCTAAATACTAAATTAGATTATTAATCAGTTAAAATCTAAATCTTCATTATTAATTTACTAGAAACAATACAGCAGCTTGTAAAACATTTATGCAGCAGTAAACGGAGAACCACTTTGCAGAGATCACGACATGCTTAATTTACTCACAACTAAATATTTAATTGCAAATGGTAGCAAAGCTGAAGGTGCTGTGTTGAAATTACACAATCTTTTAAACGATAAGTCTTAACTGTATCGTGGGCAGCAATGGTAAATTTCTAAAGCAAGTGGTAGGAAATATGTTCCCTTTTGTGGGGTTTGCCCTTACCAGCTAAGTGAAGAATCATGTACTTGGCTATCCAGTTTGCTATTTACTGATAGGTCTGTTCCCTGCAGTACTTTCAGCAGAAATAATTTTAAAATGGCATTTGAATTTAATTGAAAACACAATGCATTTCATATGCCAGTTAAAATAAATAGAATTTGGAGGGAAAAAGCATTATATTCTTTACAGCAGGTTATTTTTTGCATTTGCAATGTAATCATTTTGATTCAATGCCTTCCTTGCTAACAGTACCATCTCTGATTAGAGTAATGGTATTTTAACTTTCTTCTGCACATCTATGTAATTCTTTGTTTCAGATTCAGTTTTCAAAACCTCCCAGGTACAATCTTTTAAATGCATTTGCATTTATACATCCAGATTTATATTAAAAATTTTGGCTCAAACAGTTTCGGAAATTGCACACAGACCTTTTGTAAAGCCGTCTCAACATGCATATATCCTTCCCAATGTTGAACCTGAACAGCAAATGATGATATGCAGCATATCTATTTAAGGTGAGTTTTCAAAACAGATATTCTTAGGTCAATAAAGGTAGCTGAATGTTTCAGAAGTTGTTAAATGTATAGCAAGATGCACAATGAGGAGTTCTCTTCTTTTTTTTTTTTAAACTATTCCTTCCTATTGTCTCACTGACTCAAATAACATGGCTCTCAGAGGAGGAAGGCAGGGACATTTTTTACCCTTATGAACAAAGATGAATATGAGGAATGGAGAGACCAAAGCAAGATAGGCTGGAGGAAGTTAAGAACAATAACAGCGTGTCCCATTTCAAGAGGAAGGCTCGTTCAATAGAATATTACACCAAACAAAGCAATGATCAGGCTATAAGCCTAGTCCTGAAAACAAAGAGTTGCAACAGGATCGCTTTCACTTAATCTTGAACATCTATTTCAAAATGGCAAATTGATACTTCTTAACTGTCAAGCTGTTTTTATTAATAATATAGAATATCCTGACCTTTTGCTACCTTATAAAAGTACATGACAGTCTCGTCAAAAATAATTCACCTAAAATCTTTAGCTAAGTTGTCAGCTAAGAAAACCACAGCTATGTATACATAACTCATCAGCTAACCGGAAAACAGTATCATATTTAGAAAATGAGTAAAACACATTTTTCTACATCTTCCTTATATCTCAGGGCTAAAGAAAGTTTCATGGATTTCTAAAATTGCATGCTATAGCTATTCAAGACTCTAAACAGAATAAAGAAGTATACACTAGGTAGCAGGCCTCTTATTTCACTTCAGCATCTAATATGTTATCCTAATGTTATGACCTTGCTTCTCAAGGCAACTTGTAAGGTAAAATTTTTAAAAGTAAGATGAGTGATATCACTGGTATTAATCAATCCATCCTCAGTTTAAACATTGCTGCACGGAATATGGAAGAAGAACTTAATGGAAGACAGACTGAAGTAAATTGAAAAAAATCTTAGTCTAGCACTGAAATACAGTGTTTTCATGCAAAGAGTTTGCTGTTCAAATCCAATTCCAGTTTCATAATGACACAGTTATTGCACTGCTTATTGCTTCACAAAAGGCATGTGATAGCCTCAAACCAGTTAATACTGGCTGAGATTAATTAATCGGTTAACTAATAGGATAGCTGAACGTAATGAGTCACTCAGCATAGTGCTGGTGTCATCACCGGTTGTCTCAGAAGAGCTAAGAGTTGGGCAAGCTATGTAGCTTCACATCTTCCTTGTATCTAAAGGCTGTCATTTCTGAACAGACTTGCAATGTGGGGGGGTAGGAAATGTGGGGAACCTTGTTTTGCTGTTTTCTGAGATATATGTAAGCTGTTGTGAAAAAGAGAGCTTCAGTCTTCAGAACAGTTTGTGAATACTTCACATGACATTTAGGCCTCCTTCCTGGCGGTAAAAACTCCCATACTGCACGTAGTAGCTAATCCCTTGATTCTTTCAAATTGCTTATCTGAAGCTGTTAACATATATTAAAGCTATAACCAAGCTTTCCCTGACATGCATCAACATTTTAAGTAGTGTATGGCAGAGAATTTTTTTTGCACCATAAAAAAAAATGTGCCTCCTTTAAAATAAACTGTCTTGAGAATCATATTGTATGACAATAATTCTAAATTTTACTAAAGCTGTTTGCACACACACGTCCTTGGCAGGGTGCCTTCCAGTGGGAGCAGGTTACATACATACCAGCTGTAATGGCCCATATAGTATATCAAAAACATGTAAAGTATAATTTGATAATCTACCTTAGGAAATAGTGAGAGAATTCTCATCTCCGTTTTCTCCAGGGACTGTAATGCCAAAGGACAGATTGTTTCTTGTCAGTGTTTCAAACTGATCTCTATTTGCAAACAGAGCGAGTGATGCCAAATGCAGTTCAGAACGCAAATCAAACAACTATTTTATTATGCGCTGTTTTGAATTGTATATGCAGGACAGAGAGGCAAGTAATGCCAGAAAAAAAAAACCAAACATACTTGCACATCACATGAGCCATTTCCATAATATACTTGAACACTGCATAAAAATGCAAAGAAATAAAACAATTCCAATAAAATAACGAGCGCCTTATGAATTAAATATTATATTCACAATGCTACACACTGGGATTTAACAGACCATGATATACCATGTAGACCAAGTATGGAAAATCCAACTATATTTACAAATACAGTAGATATACTACTTTTTCTCTTTAAAAAAAAAAGAAAACAAAACAAGGGGGATATTATAAACTATTTATTGAATGAAAACAGGAAAAAGAACTTGAGAAAAAAAATTTCTTTGAAAAAACAGTGTCGCTTGTAGCCAATGATAATAAACCCACTTATTCATTAGAAGCAGGTCCAAACTGATTCCATTTGAGTCACAGCATGAATACTCAGAGTAGCAATTAATGCAACCATCGTTGTGGCAGTTGTTTTCTGAATGTCTTCCTGTCTGTCTCGGTTTTGTTTTTAAGCAAACAAGATGAAATTTAACTGGAATAGTTACTTAACCTGTTTCTAAGATGATCACAACACTGGCTAAATCAGCAAAGGAAAAACTGTTTTAAGTGACATGCTGTAGACACCTATGGATCATGAATTAAAGACTTTGTGGTACCTGACAGGCAAATACATACAGCAGTGTGTATGCCAGAATGACAACACGTGGGCGAAAGAGAAGAGGCATCACCAATGTATGGCAGCCAGCTAAGATTAATTTAGAGTCCTCTTAGATTAAATTGGAGTGAAAGAGAGAAGATATTCTGTTCTTTACAGAGTTCACCTATAGCTGATTAACAGATACTTCTTTAGTGAACAAAAGCTAATTTAAACAGGAGCCCCCCTTATTGCTCGTTAATTGCTACAGGTAGGTGCTGGGCCTATGCAGATGTAATGGGTGAGGAAAACAAGGTCAAAATCCCTCACTGAGGAAAAAAAAAAGAAAAAAATTAGTTTGAAATAAAGGATTGCAAAGGATTAACTTCAGTAGTTTACTGTTGACCAGTATCTTATTTTAATACACCACTCTTGCATTTTTTTCAAGATTAGTTCCATTTATTTATTATTATTATTATGGTGATTGTGAGGGGGAAGTGAGTTATAAACATAATAAATCTCTACTTAAGCAGCTTATCCCTACTGTTATATATTAATCATGACACATATGGGATTATAACCAACTGCAAATAAAAAAAGGGAGAAAAAAAAGGGGTTGAGTAGCTATATGTTTCTGGATTAAATCACAATATAAGAAAATGTCTTAGAATTCCAACTGTGCTAAAGCAAAAGGCACAACGAGCTCTGGATACAGGAACACTCGCATATTTTTCTCCACAGAGTTATGTGTGAAAAGATAAGATCTCTCCATAAAACTGTAAAATAGAGCACTTACAAAGTCTATTTGAAAAGATTCCTCCAGGGGTCTGAGATAGCTCTGGTATCTGTTCGAACTGGTAGTTCTACAAATAAGTGATGCACTTTTGTCATCCCATTGAATCTGGTCAACATGGGCGCCCCTTTGCCCAAATACAAGTAAAAGTCCCCACCCGCCCTTACACCATGTGGCAGCTACATGAGATGTCCCTTAGCAAAGCAGTCATTTCACCTTTAGCCAAGGCAGTAACTAGATCTGCAAGATTTATCACTTCAGTGCAACCCCAGGGGACTGGAAATAATTTGGTAAGCTCCGGTTTGAAAGAGAGCACTTGTTAAGAAATCTAAGGTATACATGCAAGTACTGAAGCAAAGAGAGAGTTTATTTTGTTTGGAATTAAATATATGTATCTAAAAATAATGTAAGGAAAAATGTGTTTATCTGGTATTATGTTTTATGATTTCTTAATCACATAGTTTCTATTCTATGTTGTGAGTAATTACTGTTTCAAATGAACTTATCTCTTTCAAATTAGATTGCTGGGCAGCTACTTGTAAATAAAATAAAAATGAAACAAGAATACATAGCCTAGAACAGCCTACACTGCAATTAGCTACATTAAAAAACAGATATGAGAATGATCTAGATATCAAGTGTCATCTTGACATGAAGAGTTAATTGTCGCTATTGCCAGGACACTGTCAGAAAAATGATTAAATATGCCTGCATTTACAGACAATTTTTTTGTTACACATCCCCATTTTTTTAAGCTCTTCAGGCAAATTCTCCTGTCTTTTTACAAATATTTCATTGTAGGCTGCCAGTCTACCAAGGATACTCAATTTACCCAAAATGACCCTAAACCCAAGCACACAGAATGAAAAACCATCTACTGGACTATGTTCTACTTATCTAGTCTGCACTACATTACATTTTAAACTACTCACTTAAATTGATAGTGTTCAGTTTGTGAATGTTGCTTATGGGTAATCTTTATTTTTATTTACAATTGATAGTCCAGAAACCACATGCTATTTGTATCATTATATATACACCTATTTTTAAAAGTTAAATTGCTTCTGTCTTGAATTATAAAATTAATAAATGAGTTAAACTGGAATGATAAACTAAACCATCTGGGGTAAAACTTACATATTTTCAAATACAGGGCATCAGTTCTTAGAACTGGTAACACCCTAAGAGCACTTTGGTATCTAAAAGCTAGAAAGAGAATTCTAACAATGTTATTCTGTAAAATGATGGTGAAAGTCAACTTGTTTAAACAGTTTACATGGGTCCTGTAAATAACGCACAAGGAGAAATCTCCTTTTAAACTGATTGTTGTCTTCAGATGTAATAACTCAACAATATGACTAATTCTAACTGTTTATAATTTGGGTCTCATGGTTGAAACATGTTCCACTTCTGAACAAGCAGAAAAAACTGTATTCAACTGTATTCAACATTGAAATTAAATGATAGGGTGACTTTGGCAAATCTTTCCCCACTTTTGATATTGAACCTTGAAACCCAAATTCTATCAATATAGTGAAGCATTATCAGAAGCTTTTTCACACCGCTTTAGCTCATACTCTCAGATCAACATTATTAATTGCTCGGTTACTTTTCTGTACCTCTTCCAATCATTTAGAGTACTTATTTTTATAGCATAACCGCATCTAGTTAACATCTCTTGATTTCTGCTTTACTGTGGTTTAACAAGAAAAATTCAAGACATCAATCTTTGCCTTAAGTTATTCTAATTCCGATGTTCAAATGATCACGTTTACTCTCATAACAATAATCCTTTCATGTGACAAACTCAAAGCACTTTAATAACTTTAATAAAACAGGTAAGAGCACAGCTGCCTTGAAAGTTCAGTGGTTTTCAGGCAATATTAGTGGCAGCATTCCCTGTACACTAAATATCCTGCTACTTGAGGGCAAGAGTAACACTAGCAATCAAGCGGAGACAACCAGATTGAGATAGAATTTGTAGATAATAACTGCAATATATGCCGGAAAACGTTTATGATCCAGCCTAATAAAAACAATAAAATATAAGGAACTTTGACATGCTTGAGTTTTCCATAGCAAAATGAGAACATTAAGAGCAATTAATAGGCATTATCCCATTTTGCTTATAGAGATATGAAGTTTTAGCCAGGACTGGTTGGAAAAAAAGAGTTCAATTTTCCAAAGTTTTAAGGTTTTTCAGAAATATTTTGTTCCATTTCTGAATTAAAATAAGGCTTTTCAACACATCATAAAAATATGACTCAAATAAAAATACTGCTGCACACTACTTAACTTGAAAGAACCATTATCATCATGATTAGGACACCTAAGGCTGCCATTCATCCAGTTCTTCCCAGATGTCTTCTCTACTCTCCAGATGAAATTTTAACAGTAAGAGTTCATGTCTGGGTTTTAGAAGCCTAATATCTGCCAGGCAGTCCTTAAGTTGTGTATGGGAGTCAATGGGACAGTGCCCTAACACAGGGTCCAACTCATCTGACTCCAGCCTCCAAGGAAATGCCAGGCTGGAGGGGAAGCAAGGACTGGAAATGCAGGCCAGGAGCAGCAGTGCTGGCACTCAATAGCAGGTACTGGTTAGGGAGATAAGAAAACCAGCCCAGGAGCTACCACAGGTCTTTGTGAGAACAGGTCCTCCTCCTCCCTTTGGTCTCCCAACTCTTTGCCACTTACTAGTACCCTTCACCCTTTCCCTTTCACCAAACCCCAAAATAGCTTCTCCAGCACAGGCCAAGTTCTGGCTCCTGAGAGCCCCTAGTCCTCAGGCTGCAATTCTGCAGGGCTCACAGTATCAAGAACAAGCATGTCCCACTCATTTTGGGGTGATCTGTATGATAGCTCTCCCAGAGCAGGGACTGCCATATTCAGGTATGGGGAGATGAGGAGCTGGGAGGTACATGGAGATGGGAGGTATGGGGATGGCAATTCCAGCTTAGGAAAAGATGGGGAGCTCTGGAGACACTGGGGGCCAAGCCAACCCACATCGCCACAATCAGACACCCTCTTGCAGGTACAGAGCACACACAGAGGAGCACCACACTGTCACATTAATGCCTTCGTAGCTCTTCCCACAAAGGACTGCCCCAATCATCATCCTTTCCCTTGCCTTTGTGTGCACCTGTATGCTCCGGTTTGCACCTTGGAAACTCTGCTTCCCTAAATAGTCACCTGGGAGATCCAAATTCAAGTCCTCTCTCTGCACAATTCAGGCCGAAAGTTCTGACATTTTAAGGAACTGCACCGTCAGGTTGTGCATATGTGTGTGTGCACACGAGTCCATGCTATAACTCTCTTCTGTCAATTCCCCCCCCCCCCAATTTTCTTCCTGGTCCTAAGAAAACAAACAAGCTCATACAAAATTTCTGTTTCTTAGAAATACTCCTTAAAAATTTCTTGACTGGTACTGGTCCAAAGAAGCTAAGCATAATATAGAAAATTGTTATGGAGCCATACTCTTCTGATCCCCGCTATCCAGACTTTAACTGCAAGAAACTCTTTTTGCATACATAGTCTCTTAGAAATTATTGCTGTATGTTATTACCTCCAAAAACACATTAAGAAAACAATATTTAATTCAAATAATGCATTAAAAACCTAATTATTCTTCCAGAAAAAAAATATGTGAGGTAAAACTGCATAATAATTTGATTATTCAACCATTATACAAAAAAAGACAAAACTAAAATAAGCCATGCAGTTAAATGTTATTTCAAATTTTCTTTTTGATAGACCTATTTTCGTATCTGTGTTCTCCTGTTACTAAGGTATTGTACTGAAGATGTCAGTGTTGATCAGCTTCCAATCATCAATAGCACTTATTGAAATAGCATCCTGCTAGGAATGGGATTTTGTGCCTTTGCTGGAGTACACCATTGATTTATGGGGGAAAAAAAAAGAAAAAATAAATAATTAAAAGCGAACCCTGACTGTGGAATAAATCTCCAAGAAATAAATTTTATTTTTGATATAAGAAAATAATTAAATATTTTACAAGATGTTTTCTTGTATTCTTACTGTCTTCTGGCAAAAATAAAATTCTATCGCAAATATGCTAATGGCATGCTCAAAAAATGTTCAGAAAAATCTTTTCTCTAAAAATTATGAGGTATGGCTTCAAAGCTTGAATAGCACTGACCTGAGTTGTCTTGATTATTTTGAAAGTCCTATAGAGCTGAATAAGTGGTATTAAAATAGATTTATACAGAAACATTTACAATTACCTTAAGAGGTAAAAAAAAAAAAAAGAGGAAAAGAGCTAAAATTTTTAAAGCATTCTTTTAGTCAAGTCTTTAGTTACAAGACCCTGTAGAGAAGAATATATTTTCTTAGTGAATACTCTGGCACTGTTTTATGAAATTTTGCAAGGTTATTGGAATAATCTATACATGCACACGCTTTAAACAACCTGTACTAAATCTGTTTTTAAAGCTCCTGAATGAGCCCCACTGTGTCAGGAGTGGAATGTGTCCACTCATCCTGTCTCTGTCATCTTGGAGGAAGCCTGAAAGCAAACGTTCCTCTGGAGGGAGCCCCTCAGGACTAAGGAAGATCCAGTCTGCAACTTTTTTTCCTCCCATAGCAACACACAAGAAGCAGGAGAGTTTATATGTGCCCTCTTTGTTGAAATATGATTAATGACAAAGAAAGTTTGACAGTCCCATGTATAGCTATTTGCATTTCTATTTTCCCTTATGCATACAGTGTGAAATATATAAATCACTAATATTTGGATAATTTCCCAATGGCTTGGATGTTTCAATTTCAAAATTACCACGCAGCACCTTTTTAACCACTGGGAATATTTTGGAGGAAAAGCATATCTCTGCCCATTCTCCCCTTCCCAACCATAAATATAATGTACTTTTGCTAATCATTTTCTCTAGGTGAAAATCTTTTCCAGTTACAGAGGAATTCAGGCAATGGATAATTACTTAGTGGATTGGTGGCTGGATTAAAAAAAAAAAAGTATATCAAAGAATAAATTCTTTGACTACATCAAAGACAGCAAGGAAAAGAGGAAGCCATCATTACCAGACTAATGAGGTAACTTTATAACATTACATTGAAGTTTTTGCCCCAATCTAATGCCGCGTTTATAAAAGAGGAATTAGTCCCATTTTGAAAATGGTTTGTATGTTAATTTAAACAAAACTGGAATGCAGGTCTAACTAAATGCTTTCTATATTTAGAACAAAAGGCAATTGCCTTGATATCCCCCAATTATCATTACTGCAAATTCTAAAGCAATTTAAGTTTTCCTCACAGAGAAAGAAGGCAGAAGAATCTTACCTACGAGGACTTCCAGAAAAGAGCTGGTTAGACATAGTTAAATTTTATGAGAATAAAAATACTGAAAAACAGTATTGACCATTTTTACATACCTATATCTTTCTAAAAAAAGGGGATCTATGCTGCAGCACAGTTTCAACAAGTAACATGAAACAAAATTCCCAAACATTTTAAATGCTTGACATGTTATTACATTCTCATTGGTCCCACACTAGAAAAAACATACAAGCAGCAAACAATCAATGGTTGTTTAAAAGCCTAATATTGTACTAGTAAAAATAATGCAGCACAGCAACAAGTTCACTGGAGTGCTCCCTTAACACAAAACATACCAGATGTACAGCTGTTTATCTTGCAAAAAAATATATAAAAGAGGGCATAAAGACTTTTGAGAGGATCTTCTCCCCGGTATTTAATAACTAATATGCAAAGTATTCAAGGATTCTTGTGTGAAATCATGAATAGCAATAGGTCGTTTTTCAGGGTATTAAAAAAGCTAACCAGACACACAACAGGATGCCAGCAGGCAGCTTGCATGAGACATAAGGCTTTATATTCCCACTAGGAACATACCTTCTCTGTTTTTGCTTTCCTGGCGTTATGCACAAACCTGCGTCCCAGCTTCTTGGCATACCAGATAGAGGCAAACATTGTAGTGATGAAGATTTCGGTCTGAATATGCAGCACACAAAAAAAATACCAAAAAACTTCCCCCACAACTGAGGTACAAATCGAATGCTGGTTAAGGTCTCTCAACTATGCTGTTGCTTTGTCAGGTCTTCTCATGCTGCCTTCTGAAAAAAAACAAAAAAACCCACCCAGTGTGGCCAGTCTGCAGGTGTATTTACATACTGCCAGCAGGAAGTCCAGGGTGAGGCATCTTTGCATCCAGCTCACATCCAGTCTGCTAAGTGCCTGTCTGCAGTTCTTTAGCACTGTCACCACAAACTACATATGTGTCAGTATGAAAGGAAGCTGCAGTAAACTACTGTAGCAGACAGCTCACCTCCTCTTCTCCTGTTCTGAAATTTAACTCCTTGGTTCTCTTCGATTTGCCAGCATGCAACAGAAGCAGCAGCAGTTCAAATACGAGATACACAGCACTGCAGGAAAGGAAAGGGGTACAGAAGTGCCAAAAATAGAAGTGTATATTAACTGTTAAGGTGAAGGAACAGGTGTTTTACATCCTTCAGTGCAAATAAGATATGAAAGGAAAATGTATTTTACTTTGTTCTAGTGGTTTGGGATCTATTCAGAGATATTTTTGTTCCCTAGTTTCAGTCTGCAACAGAAAGACATCATAGTTGTTCAGTTCACTTGCTGATGTCATACATGCTTTGCTAAAGGTTTTAAGACTCACGCAAGGACTTCTGTTTTTCTTTGATAATAGCTTCATGAAATAGAAAGGTGACTTTTTTTCCCCCCCCAAATTTATCTTTAATTTCTGCCCTACCTAAACTTGCTTTTTTCTCTTCCTTTAATTGCAAGTTATTTTACATTAGGAGTTGAGAAGTGCTTATGAACGCCTATTTTTGCAGTGAAAGAGCAACATACTATTTTCCTTTTGTCACATACTTCAGCTTTAACCCCTGCACCTCTCTTCAGTTATAATCTCTAAACAATAAGCAGAAACATACCCTTTTGGCTCCAGACATATGACTAACCAGATGTTCCTCCCAGCCAGAGGCAGTATCAAAGCTGTAAACTTACAGGGTTTATAGCTATGTATTGTATTTGATAGTACTTTGCATTACAGGACAAATCCTGCCCCTTGCCCTCCCACCTACAACTGTGGAGATACCAACGTGTGGGAGAACCACTACTGTCCTGTGTGCAGGATCGCATTTGGGATGCACACATGCAAGAGTAATTTCTGCTCTGCTATTCTGTGGTAAAGAGCAAATCAAAATTAATAGATGCACGGCAAAGGAAATAGAGTCATAACAATCTAGTATAGGGCTCTTGGGGCCAAGGAAACACTTTTTCTGCCCCAGGATTTTCAGAGAATGGCTGAAACTATTTTCTCCAGGGTGCATGAATTCAAAGGGGAAAATATTCCACTCCCACTTACAACTTACACAGAATATCCAAGTTACTGGAGCTGGATGGTATTGCCCAAGCTTTGAGCCTGAAGGCATATGCTGCTCAATTCTGTCAAGATTATAAAGAGTTCAAAGAATTCCTTCAACACATTTTAAAATGGTAAGTTGGTTAACTAAATTGAAATTCTTAGATAGTGACTTTTTTGTCAAGGAAACTCTAAGGTGTATGTTTGCTTTTTGCTTGACATCTAAAACCTTCTGACAAAATACTTGGTAACTGGTAATGTTTCTGGGGAGGGAATAATTTCTAATTACTTCCAATTCAGACATTTAGTTAATCCTGGCAGTCAGAAAGTTATAAGACCACAAGACAGAGTAAAACCATGTGTCCTCTGGAGTATGATTGATATAGAAGAGCTAACTGTCCATAATATCACTCTAACTCTCTGAACTCTGGACTGATGGTAAGATGGATTCTCCAAGGTGCAAAAACCTTTATTACACCATGTAGCAGACTCACACCACTCTTCACATTTGTGGGATGACAGAGTGCCCTATAATGGAGGGAAGGGAGGAGGAGGAAGAAAGATGGCCTGAAAAATTTAGGAAGAAATCAGAGATCTTGTTTCTAGCTGGGATTTCACTGTAAGGAAACATGGATGGGAAAACAAAAGTGCAAAAAGGAGAAGCAACATCATTACACAGCTTAACCAACACTATAAATGTTGAAGTAAATAGAACAGGAGAAAAACAATCTTACGTATTATAGGCATAAACAGTAGAACACCTCTCCTACTCTGCTCCCATGCTTTTATGAAGAGAATAAGTATAATTTGAAATCATTGCACTACAACCAAAAAGGGTACATTCTCTCAAGCAACTATTTATATAGTCTTATGTATATTCAGCTGCTGAGAAAATCGAAGGAAACACTCATTAAACAATAAAACCTCCTTTTTATGACTTATATCATCAACATTAGCAGCTTTACTGAACTATTTATTCAGGAAAAATAGGGAGCAATAAAAAGCCACAATTCATCCCACTTAAAGGAAAAAAAATAGAATACATTGTTCATTTAAGGAATAATGACAAAGCAATAGGGAGGTAATTTTCTCCACCCACTGAAAATGTTAGATCAGGAAGAATAAATCTCACCAAATACCTAATTCTGATTCTAATCAGAAACGCATTTTAACTATTTGCATGCATTTGCACATCTATCCAAACCCTACAATATAGCAATGGCCAGACTACAAGCCATTTTCTTACAGCTCCACCATGGAGTAGTCTGCCATACATTGTCAATAGCAGGTTTATTAGGTCTGTACTGGTACCCAGGGATTTTATGATTATTAATATTTTACTGTAACCATAATGAAGCCTGCATTTTACAGAAGTGCTACAAGCCGCGCTGCTGTAGAAGAAGAATTGGAGCTCCCAGCTGCTGTCTGCTCACAGGAGTAATATGTACTTTAGCTTGCTCAGTGAAGTGCTACATTACAAGGGCAGAGAGATGCATGCAATTGAGCAGCAATATTATCGCAGACAGGAGATAATCAGTTAAGAGCAAATTTTACAAGGGGCTTCTTGCTGAGAATGAGTGGGTGGATTTCAGTAAACCAAACCACACCTATACTATACATTAAATTGCATTCTTGTGCCTCTATGAGAAGAATTGGTCTTACCACAAGTGGACACATGGGTATAAGCATAAAGCAACTATGGTGTTGAATCCTATTATTTTTATGACATGGCTCCCCAACATTGCAAGCAATGGCAATTGATGCTCAGTACCGAAACAGATGGTCGTTTCGAACACCTTGCCAACTGTTTGTATGCACTATCAACAGTATTTCTGATGGTCAGCCTCCTCTTTCAATTTTAACATTGCTGTTTTACTTAAGCAGCACATGGGAAGAAGTGCAGCTTAGCTTTAGACAGGGCATTAATCTTCTCTTGTTAAGGGATATCTTCTCGCAGTGCACACGTGGGGTGTCAACCTCCCCCTCACACACCTGTGGTGAAGATAGATGTTAGCTGTAGATTCTGTTTCTCTCCTACCTCTACCTGAATATATACACACAGTAGTCATAAAACGTGATGACAGGGCCATTTAAAATACAAATACAGTTCAGTCATTAATAGTGCCTTTCTTGTAAGAATAGGAAGGCAGATGAAAAAATTAGTCATTCAGGGTTTGCAGAACTCTGTTTCCAGTGAAATGGACAGGAGATGGAACAAGTTAAAAATGAAATACCAAAGATTTAAAACAGTCACTTCACTTCAAGATTTATATGTTAACACCCGGCACAGCTGTGGATACAGGAATGGAGCTGATGATGTGAAACTAAGGTAGCTGGTTCTTTTTTTTTAGTACTAGGCAACAGCAGGTATTGATTTAGCTGACTGTACAAGCAATCATTTCCCATCCCCAACACAACTAATTATCTTACACAGTTACACGATGCCAAGACATGTTATTTAATGACTAGAATACTAGGAAAGACAGTAACCTTAATTTCTGCTATACCATCCAGAAGATATACATTTTAGGCATTTGGACCTTACAGTAAAGTAGATGGAAGTTCCAAGGTTTTGTAAGGACCTGATTTTTCACTCTTTGCTATAAACAGAGGCAAATGGACAAATGTTCCTCCTCCTATTGCAACAGGCAATATTCTTATAGGAAACCCACGGCCACTCTTACAAAAGAGGTAGTTGCCCCAGGCTGCACCACCAAAAACCCATTCTGACTTCTCTCTTGGCCAGGGCAGAACCCACTCTGTTGCAGTTACAATACAGATGAAAGATTAGTTTCTACTTATGACATTTTCTACCAGTTATGATGTTTCATAACATAATTTTTTTTTAATAATAGAAATTTTAAAATTATATCACTTAGGCCTGAATTTTAAAGATGGGGAAAACTGGGTTGCTTAAAAGCTAAATGCTTCCTTGGAGCATCTAAGTCAATGAGAGCGTAGTAATTCTGAGAACAGTCACATATCCTGACAAAGAAATGTTGCAGAGAAGGGAAAGGGCAAAATAAAAAGAAGCAGAAGATGAAGGAAGATGGGACAAAAATGGAAAATAAGTGAAAACGAGATGTTGTATATTAAGGATGGCAGAGGTTCATGCTCTTTTCTTCCAATTTAAATTTTCCTACTCCCTTAATATTTATTGTGCCAAATCTTTTCTCTTTAGAAATTATCCTTTCAGAAACCCGGCTGTGACATTATGAGTTTGCCCCAGGTCTAATTTCCCCTTAAAACACAAGCTACTGCATGCGGACATGTCCTTCATCACCTTTTCTGGTGTATGGCTGAACTGTCTTCTGGCAGAGGGCATGAAGAGTTTTGTACACAATGTCACAGGACTTCAGAGCAGTAAAGATATAAAATGCAAGCATTTCCTCCTGTGGATCTCCTTAAAGTATGAGGCCCCCAAAATGGGGTGCCTGCTCTCTGCCATGCAATTAAGCACTTCTATTTTTCTACTCTTCTATTATTTGATGTGGTAGATGGCATTCAACCTGCTACGTGTGGCACAACAGGTCAAGGGAAGAGAGGAAGAGATGTTGTGCTACATAACTGCATGAAATAGAGCTTTAACTGTCGAAGCACAAGAAATGGGAATGAAATAAGTCCTATGCTAAACACTGAGACTCAGCACATCCCTGCACACAGGGATGTATCCTAGCATTTCACAATATAATGACAGAAGAGACAATGTTTTAAATTTAGGCAGTTCTTTTTCATCTTTTATTTGTTAAGCCTTAGAATGGAGACAAACCTAATCATGGTATTTAATTTTGATTTTAGAAATTGATTTTCCACTATAGTTTCTGCTGGTGCATAGGAAATTCTAGTGAGTCACACAAGTAATATAACAAACATTAGCAGCCTTAAAAATAAATAAAAACTTGGAAAATGCCACTTTATTCTTGGTTTTGTCCCTAGTTTAGCACAAATTGCTTCCTGCTTCACCTTTCTGATAGAAATTTTTACATTTCTTCCTTCTAAGAAGGAAGATTAAGAAATCGCAACCAAAATGATGTATAAAATCCTCAGATGCGCTATTATGCTGTTCAGATTCTTGTATCAAATCAAAACATGGTGTATGTAGTACAGTTATGTATTTGCATGGCAAATACTCCCACAGGAAATAATCTAAACTATGAAATTTATCCTTGGGGAGGGAAAAAGAAAGACAGAACTGCCACCAATTGCAAGCAGTGCTTATGTGTGTCACCAGTGCATTTTGCAAGGGACTTGCCAAATATAATCCTGAACAAAACTGAATCCAGTGTGGAAACACTTATATTATAGCACTGTGTATATGCCTCCCATGCTGTAGTATTTAAGTACCTCTGTTTTCTTCGTACTTACAAATAACTCTGTGTGATGGTGGAATATTATCTCTGTTTCAGAAAGGGATGAATTAAGGCACAAAGAAGTAACTTGGTAACAGCCATACAGGAAATTGGAGAATCTGCATGCTGCCTGGGAGCCCAAAATCTCCCCTCTCCTAGCGTGTGGCCACAGGGTTTGCCATAGCCAAAGCCAAGCAGAGGTGGCAGGAGCTCTCCAAAACTCAGTCTTGTGCCAGTCACAGCATTCTGTCTGTCCAGAGGAGGCGAGGAGCAGGAGGGCTGGCAACATCCATTTACCTACCCACAAAGAGCACTGAGATATATCCTTTCCATATGATCTTTTTTTTAGCAACAGCAAGTGAGGCAGCCTTTAATGAGCTGTTCACCTCATTGCTAATCACAAAAGAACCCCCAAAAACAGTTGCAGGCACAAGCATGGGAATATATATCATCCTATCATAATTATTTTATTCCTGGCTGATTACAAGCTGCCTTTTCTTTCAAAGCCCTCCTTAAACCTCACTTTCACTTTATCAGCCCCAAGAGCAAAATTAAAAAGTCAGCTTAAGTAGAATCACCACAAGTTATAGCCACTGTATCAGTGAAACACACGGACTCCTTTGACCCAGTGTCATTTAATGGTTTGAGGTGTATGTGTCCAGCCCATTTGCTTATCCAAGCTCTCCAGAAAACATATATTCCATAGAACAATGAAACATTAAAGAATTACAAGTAATGAGATCAAACAGGACAGCTATAAACTAACCTCATGCCACCACCTCCTTGCAGGCAAGGCACATGTATACCTGCATGGGTTGAGCCTGCTTGGCATGTTTCTGAGCAGCAGCAGAGTCCACGCAGCCCATGCACACCGTTCTCTGTCATCTCAGAGGCTGGGCTGCCTTCGGTCTCTCTCCCAAGCCTCTGCCGAAGCAGCAGTTCCCCACTCCCCACTGTGACTCTCTCCAGCCGTATTCTGCTGTTGGTTGGGTCATACCCCACCTGAGCAGCCCCTGTCACCCCTCACCTCCAGCAGCTCCTACCTGGCTTTTTAATGCTTGTTAGAGAGCTTAACTCACATGTGGAGAACAAACAAATACAACAGATAATGACTTCTGCTGCTTTTCATTTCAGTTCTTGCTCTTTACCTCTGTCCTCAGCTTTCCTAGGCTGTGATCCTCACAGCTCATGGGAAGAGGCCCTACAGTTCAACAGTTCAATGTCAGCTGGGAAGTTAAGTCATTTCAGAGGCAAATCATTAAGAACAACATTGCTAAACACTTTAGGTGCTGAACAGAGGCTTAAAAAAGCAATGTATTCTTGCTAAAGTGCAAAAGAGAAGAAATACAGAGGAAAAGGTTCTACTTAATCCCTCCAAATATAAGATGGTCTAATACTAAGTATGATGGATAAACAACAACAAGTCTTTATCCAGGACTGGCTCCAACTCTTGCTTCCTATGGGCAGAGACAAGGAAGAGGTCTTCATGCTTCTGGAACTGATTCACCACATCTCTGTTGCTCAAGCAAAGCAGAGAGAGAACAGCCCAAACCACAGCACACCAGGCATCAGGTTTCCTCCCTTAATTCTGCTACAATTCTTCTGCATGAGCTTAATTATTCTTTGCAAGCCAGCTGCTCACTCTTAAAATGAAAAGAATAATGCTCTACCGCACTGGGACAGTCTAAAGATAAAAGTATTAACAAATGTGAAGTAATGTGATAGAAGCATTATAGAAAAAGAAAGCATCTACCCCCACACTGCTTGCTACAGAACCTTACAGTATTCTGCTGAAAGGTCTGTGTGAGTCCATAACAAAAATGATTACACAAATGCTTCATTGTAATGTGACACATGAAAAGGTCTATTTTAGCTATAACAGTAATAAAGGGTGGTGTTATACCCATTTTGAGTGGAAAGAGAAAAGAAGTGTAAAAGAATATGAGGTCAAGGGCAAGAAGTTATTCTTCTTACACCTATGAGAATATCTTCAGAAATAGAAAAATATATAGCAAATATTAAAATATAAAATGTCGATTTACCTGTCTAAAACATATTTCAGTTAATTAATTAATTATATGTTAACAAAGGATAAGAGAAAATTTGTCACACCATGTTTTCTTAATCAATACCGTTTGAGTGCAACCCCAGTCCGTCTACTCCGTTTCCTTAGGACAAGCATGAGAAACACAGCTGTGGAGGGAAATTTTTCATTGCAGAGGATTTTGGCACTTTGAAAACCAAAGGAAGAATTGAGGCAGCATATGGCTAGTGGGATATACTTTGATAACAGACGGACTAGAGCTGATAAAAAAAATATCCAGAAAAATTGTTATGGTTTTTTAGGACAACAATAAAAAATAGCATCTTTTCAAACACTTTGAAGTTTTAAAATTTAATTTGAGTGTCTCTAGAAAACAGAAACTTTTTGAGCTCTCTAACCAAGAAAACAGAAACTTTTTGAGCTCTCTAACCAGTAGAAAATTGAGAAAATGTTCCTTGAAATTGTCAAAATATTTATCTTTCTTTTTCATCAAAAATCAGAACATTTCAGCCTTCTCCAGGGCTGTCAATACTGCTGTCTAAATTACATTTACATTTAACATTCCCTTGGGATCCCAGTCAACAGATATTTTTAATATTTCTGTTCTGCACATCTCACTGGAAATACTTTCTTTTGATTCATACATCTAGCGGGCTAAAAGATTCTCCCACACCTTTCTGCAAATTGATTTTTGCCAAGCCAGGCACATCGGTTGTCTTTTCACATGTCACCCAGATGCCATGAAGATGCTAGAATGAACTTCTGTCAACTTTTAGAAAAGCATCATGAGGAGAGAAAGTACCACAAAAGCAAGCAATTAACTGCTTCTCATTTTTTATGTATACTGGTAAGCACCATATTTCATGCCTAGACCTCCCAGAAACAGAATGAAAGTTGAACGAAAGACTGTTTCTCCACCACTCCCCACAGCTAAACACATAAAAGATTTAATATACCCAGATTTTCACAACTCATCTTTGCCCTCCACATAGAGATGCACCAGAACAAGCATCTCCAAGGACTCCAGCTATTTGTTATATGGATCTAGAGGAGCCAGCTAGATAGTGAACTGAACCAAAAGCTCTAAAATGCTTCCTGTTTCCAGCCAAGAGAATTAAATAATGAGCAATGTGCCAAAATCCCATTCCCAGCATTGGAGGGGAACTCTGATCTTAAGAGAAATAATCTGTTCTCTCCACTTTCCTCCTCTTTGCCATTCAAAGTCTTGAAAGGTTCAGCTAAGGTAAAAGTGATAAAAGGGCCCAGACTTCTAAGGAGTGCCTTATCCTAGCAGGCTCAGGCTCCCAGATACTGCTGGTTGTCACAACCTACCAGTCTTATAATTAATGATAGCAGTTGGTCTGGGTTATGGTGAGCCCCAGGTCTGAACCAGATCAGATCCTTATTACAGCAAGCCCCACATGCAACCGATAATAAGGGGAATGCTTCCAGTTGCCTGCCTGCCTCACACTAACCTGCCTAACACTCCCACGGTCATTATTTTAACCAGTTAAGCACATCCCACTGCCAAAACTGTTTTGTATAAATGCCCTCTGACATGTCTATTTCTTGCTTTCAAGTCTCCCCCTTAAAGTAAACAATAGGCATTTATGCTTTTGTAGTTCCTTAAAAATAACGGATTAAATAATACGCACTTACCTGGGAAGCCATAATCTGCCTACAGTAATGCTGTAGGAAGACAACAAAAAGATAGTAGATTGCAGCTGCGTTACACACATATATTGGTAATTTGTTGTGATTTAAAGATGAGATAAACAGACAGCATAATATTCCAGTCTCAGATGGTCTCAGTCTAGAGAGGACTAAAGCAATATACCTTTTGATTGTCTCATCTATTATGAACAATAAATCACCATTAAAGCTCAGGACATAACATGACAACTTAAATGTGTTATATGAATGCATTACCTCACTATACTTCCAGGCAACAACTCAGTAGCAAAACATGGCTATTCCTACCTATAGGATTTCCATCAGAACAAGTGTCTGCAAGAGCATACTAATCCTTTGGCTTTGATTGCATGCTCAATCCACATCCCAAACAATATATAATGAATAAATGTTACACATTCAATCTCACATTTCTTTGCCCGTGCAAAGAGATACGGAACACCAGACAGTACTTTATAAGTCACGATTTCAGCCCTTTCTAGGACAGGGCACATAGCCTAGGTTTCAGCCTCCACAGCTGTACATTTAGGAATGTGCAATGTGCCTTGCTGAGAAAGACCTGCATTTTTAGTTACACAAGCACTGAACATGGCACAGTGGCAAGGCAAACTACATTACAAATGTAAATTCAAGAGAATGAGAAAAAAAAAAGGAAAGCAATTTCAAGCAATGCTTGAAATATATGTAAACAAAGTCACTTAAGCTGAAAGTGGTCCAAAATTACAAAAGGTGTATACCCTTTGAATGCCCAAGATAACAAAATTAATTACAAACTACTTGCAAAGTTCTGGCCTTCAGAAAGTGAGGTAATTTCCCACAATGCTTTTCTATGTATAGTGTGAGGGAGGCTGTTAAAGCTGATATACTGTAATCTGATTTACATTTAAACATCTGGTCCGTTTGGTTTATGTGCATTGATAAGCTCTAGTCAGAGCAACCAACAGAGTCTTAAAATGTTATTGAATATAATTTTTAATAACTGTTTTACTTATGTGTCCTTCTTGGACAGGTTTTAAAATCAGGACTGTAAGTAAAATATGACTCTAAAACACCATCATAATATACAACAGTGTTTTAAATTCAGTATGTTCTTAATGAGGCTTTTGCTACTGTAAAAGTTGTAGTTGATTGATACTATGCACCACAATATTCGCAGTAATGATTTCAAGAAATAGACAGAGTTATACATAGGATGGATATAGTTGTACCTAGGAATGTCTGTAGGATGTTTCACTTCAAACAAACACATGAACAAACAAACGCCTTTATAATTCCTAAGAGTTAAATTCCTAAGAGTTAAACATTAATATTATACTGATTTAAATGGGAGTTTTGCCTAATGAGCAACATTTTTTCTCTCTCATTTGACTCTGGCAGAGCCTCTGTTCTTCTGCTTAAGTGTATTTCAGAGTTTTAGGCACTATACAAGAATTTATAAAAGATTGCATATTCACTTGGAACAAGGAGCCTGACTATTTCCATGTTCCAGACAGTATTGAATACAATGGTAAAAAACTAAAGGTTGCCTAAATGGTTTAAACATTTAAAACATATCTAGCAATTGTCATCACCAGCCAAATAATCTACAAATAATTCTTCAGCTGGGAAGAAAGGTCAAACTATAGACTGCGAAAGTCGCAAACATTTGATTCATCCAACCACATTTCTTTAAAAAGCAGAAAGCCTAAAATACTTCAGAAAGCTACAAAAAGTAATATCTTTCACTTAATTAGGCTTCTCGATACATGTGAAAGTGCTTTAGAAGTGTACCACAGGTCAATAAAAATTGACAACCATAAAAGCCCTGAATTCATATATAAATAAATACTGATTCTGGCACTTCGCTCTGATGTAATTTATTCTACATGAAGAGGAGAAACTATGCAAGAAATAGCAATTTATCCCTTGCTCAGCTGTGAGCAAAGTCCATGGTATTAAATAATCTGAATGACACCATTTTTCCTATGAGCACTCATGTATTTTTTGTGATTAAATAATTTTCCACATCTGTGTTATGATATACATTAATATTATTTTTAAAAATTCAAATTTTAATCCACACATATGATAGAACACTTCTGGAGAGGCAACACAGATTCTATATCACATTTTTAATGTAAACTGAAGCATTATATCTATAAGATTTGAAAAGCAAAAATTCAGTAACATGCATAACTAATTAGACTGCAACTGAGCAGAACTGTTCAGCTGGCTTGCTTAACAGCTGGTCTAAGTCTCTTAGGGAGGAGCATATTTTTACAAAATATTTTATGAGGCCACACACTGAGAGCTACAGAAGTTTATTATAGAGGCAGACAGGTTGATTAATAAATATCAATTTTGCTTTGGGAATCAGAAATGTAAGTGGCTTGCCTGTCCAAGATGCCTAGGCAATTCATGGATTTATGCTTATTTACGTGCATGTGATTTAGTGACTAAAAATGTCATATTAAATAAATAGCCTCATGCATAACTAGCCCAGATCTTTTATCAACTTCTCAAATGTTTATATTTGGCAACATTCAGGAGTGAATATACCCATCCTCAGACAAAAAGATTTGAAGAACATGACGATAAAATAGCTGAGCCAACATGTAACAGCAATCTGTCTCCAAGACACATTTAGAGACAGTCTGGCAAGATAGCTAGGGCAATAGGAGTGGAAAGAGAGAAGGCCAAAGACTGGGGTGTGTCAGATATGCAGTTGTGAGTCACTTTATTTTCTAAGTTACTGCACAAGACAGATGTCATGACCTTTCACACAGCATTGCTGAATAAAGAGTTAGCAATACAAGGAGTTGGTCTGGACAATAACTTCAATCATTTTATAAAAGCTCAAAAATATTTGAAGCTTTCCAAGAGGCACTCCCTTCTGGAGGCTGCTGGTTCTGTACTCTGGACACAATGGTACTGCTTTGTAGTCTTAGAGAATGATGCGTAAGCTGGACTTTTTAATTTTTTTTTTTTAAAGGAAATCTTTAGCTGGCAGTCACTCAGAAAATGCTTAATACTGAAACCCAAAATATTTTATGTATACCCACACTGTGCAAAAAATCAGACTGCAGACACAGTCTCAAGCAACTGTGACTTTATTTCTTTCTCCATCTCACTGTTATTTTCTTAACCTTTCAATTAATATTATAGATTGTTACTATTTTCTACTATGTTTCACGCCAGAACATTATTCTGCTGACCAGTCCTAGCTGATGGCTCCTGGCACTGCTATAATGTGAACAATTGTCCCCAGTCATTGAACTCTTAATTCAGAGCATCTCTAGGAGGGCACCCACGTTCATTTGCTGTGTTTCTCTCTTCTTTAGTCCTCTGTCATTAGGGTCACAGGTAGCATATTACCTGCATGAAACACAGTATGTGGCTTTCTACACAGATAGGTTGAGGTGTATTAATTCTCTGTCAAACCCATCCATGCAAAACAAACTTGCTATGAACATGCAGAGTGGGCCCTCATCTTAGATTACCTACCTGAAATTGTCAGTGCCCTTCCTCACTTTCTCTTTCTTCCTTTCTTCCTTTCTTCCTTTCTTCCTTCCTTTCTTCCTTCCTTTCTTCCTTTCTTCCTTTCTTCCTTTCTTCCTTCCTTTCTTCCTTTCTTCCTTCCTTTCTTCCTTTCTTCCTTTCTTCCTTTCTTCCTTCCTTTCTTCCTTCCTTTCTTCCTTCCTTTCTTCCTTTCTTTCTTTTTTATTATTTATTTTATTTATTTATTCTTCATTTATAATGTCTTTCTGCTTGATACAAACTGGACATAGTGTCATTCCTTTCAACCTGCTCTCATTACCTTTATTCCCCAATTCACTCAAGCATAGATCCCTCACAACGGCTGGAAGAAGGTTCTCTGGCATTTTTCTCCCAAACTCCTTTGCCTGTACTTCCACCTTATAAGACTTAACCAATTATTTTGTGAAGTAGAAATTAGGCACCTTTCTGAAATGCAACAAAACATCTACCAACTAAGTTGTTTAAGAAAAAAAAAGATCAATGCCACATCCATAATTCATTAAAAATCTGTCACTTCAAGTATTTTTTAAGCATCTCATTCTACCTCAGATGTTTTCAGTTTATGAGAGAACCTTTTATACCTATGACGCAGGAACCAGAGAGAGTCTTTCTTCAAAATTTATTCACCATGACATAAAAGATTAATCCAAGAAGAACAGGTGAGGGGACATTCCCTTGCTTTGATAGTACATTTTTATTATTGACTGCATAGAGTATATTTTCCTACTTCTCCTCTCAAAAGGAAATGCTATGAATAAAGCGGAATATGTGAAAATATAGAAACTCAAACACAACTGACCCATATTTTACCTGGGCTAAAGCAAAAAAGCTGTCAGAACAAAAAAAAAAACAAAACCCCAAAAAACCCCACCCCAACCCAGACAGAAATATGTTAAAAGCTTAAATAAGTTTATACCTGCTAAATAAATATGAACATTTTAAAATGTTTTGATTATAGAGATTCCTCCAGTCATATGCCTGGTCAACTGCTGAATCACACACACACAGACATAGATACAGCACTGTGTAGAAAAAGAAACTAGTTTTACCAACCATTTGGCAGTTTGTCACCACTTCCAAACAAAGCAATGCCAGTTTAGTATGTTATACTGGCTTTGCTATAGGCACGTTTCCTGATCTCTCCCTTCCATAAAAACTCATAATTATTTGGGAAGGTCAGTACCTCCCGCTCTGCAGTGCTGTTCAAGCACTATGGTAGAGCTGCCACTCACAGATGATGCTGGGAAAATTGCCATGACCAGAGAGCTGCTGCTTGTTTTCTGTTGTTGTCTGTTTTGTTTTTGAAAGGAGTAGCCAGAATAGCTCTTATTTGGCTTAAATTACCCTGTGCCTGGGTATCTTTACAGTTATTCAAATGATCTCAGTATTACATAGTATAGATGGAGATCTTAAGCTGTAGCTGCAAAATAATTTTCAGAAAGGTTTGCAAAGCCATTAACTATCATAAATTGCTCAATTTACCCCTAGACCAAGATTCGTTCAGGTGCTGTTGCTCCCTGAATAATCAAACCCTGTTTTGCTTCAAAGCAGTCAACTCTTTCCAAATGCTATGCCCTGCAGTACATCCTTCCTAATTGCCAGTTTGGGAACTGATGTGGGCTGCATCGTCCCTAAAAATCCATCAGCACCTACGAGCTTTACTCCAAGCCCTGTCTCCTGCCAGTGCAGAGCTCCTGGGATTTCTGAGAGTGATTCATCACTTCTCACATAATCTCGGACTAACCATCACACAAAACCGGCAACACAACATGCCTACTTTTTGCCCCTGACTATCATGGGACCTGTGATGTCAAGCTTGGACTGAGATACCTAACTTTTAGTGTCTAAAAACCAGGTAAATCACATCTTGACATAGCATTCATAAACAACCTATACTACTGAACATAAAATGTTCACCTGCATTTTTTCATGAGTTGACAGAGAGGAATATGTAATTATAGCCCTTCTGTATAATTAATTATGGTAGTTAAGAGTAACACTCAGAAGAACATTTGATTTAATAAGATTGGTGGCATTCAAAGACATCTTAGTCTCAGCATGCTTTTTTGTCTCTTATTTCCACTGGCTTTCTACAAGGATGAAACGAAAGTACTTGGGTTTGTGTTCCATAGACACAGATGTTCAGTTAAGTCAAGAGAGGCATCGGATCATCCCAGTGTAGTTAAATATACGCAAACAACTTTTTAAAAGTCAAAGTATACATTCATGCTATGGGGCCGTGCACGCCTGCATGCATCTCCTCTTCCAACAACTTTATTTGGAATTCTGCTGGACTTTCCAGTAGCTATTTAAGAAAAAGAGCTTTTCTTATACAGGACCATCAACATAATCCTTTCTTATTGCTAAAGCAAGTCATGCCTACAGTTTGTTTCAGATAGTATATTTGATTTCTAAGCCAGAGTCTCTGGCTGCAAGTGTAATCACATATTTGAAGATACTACTTGACAATACCCAGGGATAGACCCATTTAAAGTTAGTCCTTGGTCACAATATTTAGGAATTAAAGTTCTACAAAAACTTGGTGGTTTAAACATTCACCATCCTTCCTGTCCATACAGTTCCAGGAGATTTAAAAAGATGGCACCTTATCACGTGTTTTCCACCAGGGACAGATAACCCTTGTAAAGATTAATATGCTGCCAGACTACTCCACCATCCCCAAATGTATCACTTTAAAATTTCATAAGACTTTTTTTTTCCCCACTAAGTTGAATAATGCCCATAGATTTTTCTCTTGTATGCTGCAAGGAAGGAATTGTAAAACACGCCAATACCAAACGTGTTTCCAATATTAACATTCATTTCACACGTGCACTCTGAATAAGTAGAGTTAGTGCAACATCAAGACTTCAGACTACATTTTTTTGCCATGTTAGACTTCATGATGTTATACATTACCTTAAAGGGTATATTAAGGATATCTTAGTGAAGCTTATTAGCATTGATTTATGTTATCTTAATGCCTGACATTTTTCAATAGAAGTATCTAAAGAAGGCAATGAAATAGTTAAGTTGGATGCCACTGCACTTTATTAACTCATGCCCTGATTTTAGTATTAAAATGCAAATGATGTGAAAGATGCAAAAGGCAGGAATCTATTATGCGTTAATGCTAGAAGTTATGTATTAATTCCAGAAATCAGAGAAAGATTTGACAGGAAAAAAAAGTGTCAGTCTGATCCCAATTCTGTGAACAGAATTGAAAGCAAGCATCCAAAACCAAACATTTTTCTCTAATACAGTAATTTCAATACAAGAGTTTCTGAGTCTTTAATTTATATCTACAAATCTGTAGCTAGACAGGGTATAGAAAATGGTGAAAATTTACTGAACTAATCTTTTAGGTCAGCCTAGATAAAAACTAAAATTATTTCCTCATTTACCTCCTTGCTTTAGAGATCAAAATCATGTTTCTGGCTTGCTGATACAATTATTTGCTTGTATGCTTGCCAGGCAGTGTGGTACATATCCATCTTCACTACATGCTACATGCCAGCAATTGCTCTGCTTGTGCTAGGCAGTTGGAAAGCAATCTGTTAAAGTCCACAGCATGACGCAAACCCATTCTCCTCTCCTCCTAACACCTTTCTCATTGAGAGCTGTCTTAAAAAGCAATCTCTCTCCATCAGCACATCTCCTTACTAGGGCCTGGCCAATAGATCTTAGAGTCTACACACAAGTTCTTAAATGATGCTTTCTTGGCTTAGAAGGTATTTTTATGGGTTGGCAGAATAGCACACAGATGAAAAGCTACTTGGTTCTACCTCAGCTAGCTATATATTCTGTTATAATTTGGATGATCATTACCCAGCTACTTCTCTAGGCAAGCTGAAGAGCTGGGCAACTCATCAGTCTGCTAACATAACCCCCATTTAAATCCTCATGCACAGCAGGAAGTATTTAATATTACAATCCATCACACATCTCCCTTGCTGGTGTCAGTACACAAGGAGTCTTTTGATTTTTTCTTTTTGAGATCTACATTTAAAGTTGCATTAGAAGAATGTATGCACTTTGTAGACTTGATTTCAAAAATGTCTGCCTGGCAAATTACACAAACTTCTAAACTAGAAACTCTGACATTGTCTAATCCCTATTTCTAAGATAGATGAGTTTCCATCAACATCTGGTAACATGACTCCTTCAGCACTCATCCATCATGTCTGAAGTCCTGCTGTCCTATTAAAGTGTATCTGACTCGTTGCAAACAATTTAATTTGGAACAAAAAGATCCTTTTGTTATGCACAACACTGAATATTAGTGATGGGACAGAATTGCTAGGGCACTGAAAGGGACTTAGGAAACTGGGCTGAACTGCTGGCTCAGCCATGCAATTGTTGTGCAACTCTGGGCGTTCCCTTCCCCACTCCATGCCTTTGTTTCACCAAATCGGAAGACAGAGGTAATACTGATCTCTACAGAGCCTTTCAAAGTATGCAGATTAAAACTGCTTTATGGCTCAAGATAATTAAAAGAAGGTAAGATTCTATACTATTCATTACATCTAAAATACATAATGCATAAATACATAGCAATTTGTTTAAATTTCCAAGAATATATACAAAGTTATTTGTAAACCTCCTCCACCTTTTCCCTTTAGCCTTTTTTATTTTAGGATAAGGAAACCAAGAAAGAGACCCATTCATCCATCACATAAGTTCTCCTCTGGCCTACTCCCAGTTGATTCATTTTAAATTAGTAATCAAAATTAAGAAAGGAATGTAGAGCACGGATGAAGTTAGTATGAGTTTTGCACTTGTGATTCTAGAATGAAGAGTTTAGAATGAAAGTAAGTCACTTGAGAATGGTGTAGAACTGCAGAACATCTCTGTAAATAACACGGCAACAGAACAGATTTCTCACCAACACCAACAGCAAAGTTTAGCAAAGCTACATTTCAGTGCAGTTATTGGGGGCACTTCTCCACAAGATTTCTGTGCTGGAATTGCAAAACTCATCATGAACATAAAATAAAACAAAAATAATGAGTTTCTCAAATTGCAAGCACATGTTGATTATAAAACTGGCACTGAAAAGCCAGGAAGTACTTTCCAGAAAAAGGGGTAGCAGAACTTTCATTTTCACTCAACTTCATTAATTAACTTTTAATGATCGAGAAGTTCCTCTCACCCTGCCAAAACATATACAAAGGTTTTAGCATGCTAAAAAAAAATAAAGAGGACTACTTAGAGCATGTGAAAGAACTATCTTCTAGTCACAGGCTTCTTTTTTATCTTACTACGCTTTAATTACTATACTGTATTCTATACTTTTTTCTCCCAGAGCTACACTTTTATGTCCTAAACTGGATTCAGAATTTTGAGGCTTCTAGGATCATGATTTAGGCCTATTCTGTAATTTAACATAATTTGTTATAACTGCTGGAATTATTAAAAAGGTTTCAAGGGATAATTTTTGGACTAAAATAGAGCTGCAAAGATTTCTTGCTGACAGAGGGCCCAAAGGAGTTTCGATTTGTCTTTATATTCAGCTGCGAAGTGATGGTGGTTTATCTATAAAATATATTAAATTTTATATCGACTTTCTTTTCTCTGATTACTATCATTTTTATCTATGAAATCCACCAGTATTCAGCACAATTAAGATATAATTTCAGAATAGCTGTTCAGTATCTTGTCTGTAGATTTGCTAACATGCAGGATATGCACCAAAACCCAAAATGTAATGGAGGAACTTAAACAGAGAATGAGAGGGGTGGCTTCCTCCGTTACCACTGTAAGTGGTAGACACTGCTTTTCTCTTAGTGTCTGAAACATTACAGCAACACTTATCTTCCTCTCACTCTATTTCTGTTTATTTAACTTTATTTTCTTCTTTCAAAAGAAGCACCTTCTTTCCTCTCATCTTCATTGTTTTCGTCTTTGTCTATAAAGAAGATCAGCGCTATATATTGAGGAAAAGGAGTTGCTAACTCTTTAAGGAGGATTAAAGTAAGAAAACAGAAAATGTTGCTTAAAATGGGTTCTGAATTCCCTTGTGTAGGGTGGAATATGTTTAGTGTCTGAACAGATTGTCTTTGGTGAGAACCGGGACACAGCAATGGAAGATAAGTAGAGAAGAAAGCTTTTCATTAGGGCAAGTGAAGACAGAAAGTACTAATGTACTAATTTCTCTCTCCTTTTGTGCAAAGGGGAGAACAAAAGGCAAGAGTTGTGCAAGGTTAGCATCAACATGTTAATGGTTTGCCGTTGATACTTTTTGGCACCATATGGGATTACCTGGAGGTCATTTTGTGAGGCAAAAACGTTTCTGAGAAAGGCTGATGGACAATAAACAAGACATCCCTCAACAGCATTGTGAGAAAAGTGCATCTACCCAAAGAAATCATCATCAGGGCACTAGAAAAAGAGCTGGAAGAGCTGAAAGGCAATAAAGTTGCAAGAAAACCAGTAGCAGAAAGATCAGTAGGTCAAAAGGAGGTGAATAGGCCCTGGTATTTAGCCAGGAATTACTGAAAACATCCAGACTGGACCTGGAGGAACAGAAGAGAGAATCTTGGCTCTGCTCTGCAGCCACAAACTGGACAGTGGGTAGTTTCAACATTCAACAAACCAAAGTCCTTTTGGAGCACATTTCAGAATTAAAGCCCTAGCATAATAAATCAAAAGTGCTTTAACAAATACTGCTTCTTAAATTATGTGTAGGATCAATGCCAGCATAAATTCGGGTCACTATCAAATACAGGAAAAATAGCCTAGTGAATACGATAAATCAAATTCTTCTTTCAGCAAGATAAAGTTTAGCCTGTGCCTTGCTATGTAACAAAACCACAAAGCTTCATTATTCCTAATGCATCAGCACCAATGATAAATTGCAATAGGTAAATATTTCCTGAATATTATATTAGATTTAAGTTTCATTTGTAATAAATGACACTGAAGAAAAAAGAGCCAACTCTGACAATTCTCAAGTGCGTATTGAATCAGTGGTCATTTCACCCTGAAATGAATTTGAATTTCAACAAGAATTTTTAATTGAACCCACTGGATTTTAGTTTATGATTTAATCTACCAAGTTGCTACGGCAACCAATGTTTATAGCTGCTGGGCAAAATTCACAGAATTGTTAATCGATCTTAATCTGGATATGCTGCATCAGTAGTTCTTTCACAGGGGAAACAGACAACGCTAAGAAATAATTTTGGGTTTAATCCTTAAATTACTACACACAATGACACTACAATTGCAAATATGCTTTTCATAATAAACATCTATATTAGAAATACCATCTTTTAAAACCAGTTGTTCCAAAAGAGAGAAATCCTTCACTGAGGTTTGTATATAGCAGTGTGTGTCTCAGAGACATCTAATCAATGAGCTTTTTAATGTGCTTGACTCTCCCTCTGCTCTGAAAGGGGAGAATGGATTTACCGTAATCAAAGGTTGCAGTCATTATTCTAGTATGATTGTGTTAGAGGATAATCTTTGTATGGTGCTATTTTCAAATCTGTGTACTATTTGCATGGCCCACTTTATAAAGTCTAACGGCCAGCCAAGGTGTGGTCAAGAAGTTACGCAACTCTGTCCTTTATCCTGTTTTCACCATGAGCATTAACCAACCACTTAAGATCTCTGTGCCTGTTCCAGTTTCCCATTTCACCAGTAGAAGGGTGTAATTAGGCTTAGTTGCTACACAGTGATGTTGTGAGATCAACTAACTTTTGTACTTTTAAAATATTCTTAGCATCAAGTGTTATGATTAGCTGATACGTAGCATATTCATTTTAATGGCCACAAGTAGTCAGCCAGAAAGTGTATTATTTTCTGTTTTATGGTTTCATTAAGTGTCCATAAATTTATGCATCCAGATTTAGCTAACTTAGCAGTTAAGAGAGTGCTTTCACTGTGGTTTAATCTAAATCGCTTTTAAAGAGAGCAGCTAAACTCTTCTGAACATCCCAAGCTAGTGTCTTATTCCTGATGTATTTTTTGGAAAAACCTTTGCTATAGTACACTAGGGCAGTATTTTGCAAAATGAATCAGTGGTTATTCAATATATTTATTTATTATTTCTAGAACTTATATTTCTCATTTGGTGACTGTTCCTCCCATTCTTTTGCTGTTGTGATCTAGAGTATCTCTTGTCCACTTAGCTTTCCTCAATAAATTTAACCTAGAATACCCCAGAGACTAATACCTATGAAAAAGTTACCACAAAATAACGTCCTAGGTGAATGAGTCAAAGGACCAGCATAAGTTTCAAATAAATGCCTGTGCAAGACCGTTTGGACTCCACTAGTTGAACAAGAAGGTTGCAGGTATACAATTGAGGAAGAATTGTCTTTGGCAGCTGATACAGAAAACTAATTATATGATCTTTCACCACGTCCTGGAATTTATGAAACTTTTTGATGGTAAACTAACCTGTCGCAGTATTCAGAGATATGATAGATCATTAATCTTTTTGATACTTAATAATCAATTAATATTGTTTGCAGAAATAAGGATGTGGTCCTCCCCTGTACCACCTGAAACCAGAAGCCCTATTACTGCAAAGGCATATGTGAGTGTAACTCACTGATGAACTGTGAGTAGCCCTCACGATTACACTGCCTGATAATATAATAATAATATTATAATAATAGTGATATATACTAAAAGAGATAATGTCCCAAAAGAAAGGAAAAGAGGATTATGAAGATGTGTTTCAGTTGGAATTGTACAACTAACTTCCTTTTTGCTTCACATTATTTAAGAGGTTGATCCAAAAGATACACTTTTTCCCATTTAGGACTCAATATCAAAACTATATTAGAAAAAGGTTTTTGAAGGAAAGACTAAAGAAGGATGGAACTAAAACTGGTAGCACTGAATTGTTACAACACAGCTTAGAATCCTAGAATCACAGAATCCTTTAGCTTGGAAAAGACCTTTTAGATCATCAGGTCTAACCGTTAACCTAGCACTGCCAAGTCCACCACTAAACCATGTCCCTAAGCACCACATCTGCATGTCTTTTCAATACCTCCAGGGATGGTGACTCCACCACTTCCCTGGGCAGCCTGTTCCAGTGCC
>NW_008795486.1:1040317-1069099 GCF_000699145.1 Aptenodytes forsteri
AGCGAAGAGTACACCCGTCCAAGCCATGAGCAGCCAGTTTCTCCAGGAGAACACTGTGGGAAACAGTGTCAAAGGCTTTACTACAGTCTAGGTAGACAACATCCACAGCCTTTCCTTCATCCACTAAGCAATTCACCTTGTCATAGAAGGAGATCAGGTTAGTCAAGCAGGACCTGCCTTTCATAAACCCATGCTGACTGGGCCTCATCACCTGGTTGTCCTCTACGTGATGTGTGATGGCACTCAAGATGATCTGCTCCATAACCTTCCCCAGCACCGAGGTCAGACTGACAGGCCTGTAGTTCCCCATATCCTCCTTCTGGCCCTTCTTGTAGATGGGCGTTACATTTGCTAACTTCCAGTCAACTGGGACCTCCCCGGTTAGCCAGGACTGCTGATAAAGGATGGAAAGTGGCTCAGTGAGCACTTCTGCCAGCTCCCTCAGTACCCTTGGGTGGATCCCCTCCAGCCCCATAGGTGTGTGTGTGTCAACTTCTTCATTCCTTCTGGTTTTCTCATTTGTCTTCCTCATATCTTACTTTATGTTCACAATAATTTATTCATCCTCTCCCCAGTGTTTATTACGAATTCCTCACTTGTTCCTTTTAATTTAAGAATTTAATTAAGAATTAAAATTAATTTAATTAATTAATAAAATTAATTAATTAAAATTAAGAATTATTTTTTAGAATCCTGTAAAAGTCTCTTTTAATTTTATCTACTGTTTGTTCAGTTTTTTAAAAGACTTCTATCCCCCTCTGCATCTTGTAAGTGTTACCCTAAAAGACTGAAGTTAAAAAACATATATAGACCTTCATTTAAAAAAAAAAAAAAATTAGGCTTCTTTGCAAACATATTATATAATACATATACATTCACACATATATAAATATGACTGTCAACTGCTTTCCAGTCTTCCTAAGGAAGTTAAATGAGATAGAAAGCTTCGAACAAATGCAGGGATGTCTGTCTGAAAGACAAAAATCAAATTGTGCATTCGGTTGAAAATTATGATACATTAGAAATTCTTAATGAGTTATATGCAATGTCATATACATAACACAGGATGCTACTTGAGCAGAATGTCTAAGAAATCACAGCTGAAACAGTAGAAGGTGCTTCATCCCTTTTCATAATCATTCATAGCAAACAAATGTTTTTTTCATTAAATAAAAAAAAAAAATTCCAGGTCTCCAGACATGGAATCCTCCAAAGGAAAGGTTTTCCAACAGAACAGCCCAGTTTTAAACCTTTTTCCCTCTTATCTATATAAAATGAAAGGTAGCTAAACAATACAGTTCAGTCTCTTGTGCCATAATTTTTTTTTTCATCTAAAACACGAGTGAAATGCCCTTTGAAACTCTATTTTACACCAGATGCCTAATTAAAAAGGCACATTGTTTATGCAATTTTGACAATATTCCAAGTAATGGACAATAACATGGCATTTAGGCTGAACTCCCCATTGACTTTAATCAGAAATTCTGCCAAAATATAGATATGCCCAGTAACAGTTATGTATGTACACAGTTACAACAAAGTATAATACTAAACATTTTGGGTTTGATGCTTTCATAGCTTGTTATTTGACCATCTTTTTTTCCCCATTCCAAAAAGACTTGCTCACACTTGATGAGTTGTATTTTGCCTGGCTGATTCTCAATTTTTTCCTTACTGTGGTTAATTCAAAATGTCATGACAGATCAGGCATGTATAATTATTATCTCATACAGAGGATTTTTTTGTTTTAAACAACAAGTTATTTAGAAAGGTAAAGTCTATAAAGGTGACTCAGGCAAATAGCTTATGAATGACATTTTATAAAGTACTTGTCAGAGTATGATCTCTACATCCTCTGTACTTAATTACTAGGTACATTATAAATGTAAAAAGAAAAAGTTTGTCATTTCCTTTGACTCTAAATATAAGAAGTTTTAATTTATATAGTACTGTAAGTAGAACCAAGTATTATTCACAGAAGATTGGATCTTAGAAAGCCTTTCTGAGCTAATGTAAATCCTCTTTTTTCATTTGCTGAGGGGTGGGTGGGAGAAGAGAGGGAAGAACTGTAACCAAAGACTGCGGCATAGCAGAGGAGTACAGAACTATGTATTGGTAATTCCAAGATTTGGATTTGAGCTACAGTGGAGTATACCATATGTGATATCCATTAGGGATTTTTTAACACAGCATTCCCACTGCCTGAACACGTATCACCCTGACCTCAGAGCTGGCTGTCAGCACACCAGATACCTCATCTGAAAAACTTAAAGACTGAAAAATTGAGTTGTAACAATTTAAAACTGTATATATTCAAGTGCATTCCCAAATACAGTAGTTAATTATATTGCCCTATTATGTATGTGGATATCGAAGGCAAGAGACTTGTTCCGCTTACCCTGGACTTAAAGAAAGCCAGAAATGGCACCTGTCATCTCTCCCTTCCAAGCCATATTCTCCTTATCCTTTGGACCATGGTGCTGGAAGGACACATGATAACTTATTCTTAAAAAGCCTCATGGATGTGCAACATTAAACAGCTGAATATTTCCAAAACCAGGTTTAAACCTCAGCTGTCTGAAAGACAAAAATCAAATTGTGCATTCGGTTGAAAATTATGATACATTAGAAATTCTTAATGAGTTATATGCAATGTCATATACATAACACAGGATGCTACTTGAGCAGAATGTCTAAGAAATCACAGTTGAAACAGTAGAAGGTGCTTCATCCCTTTTCCAAATCATTCATAGCAAACAAATGTTTTTTTCATTAAATAAAAAAAAAAATTCCAGGTCTCCAGACCTGGAATCCTCCAAAGGTTTTCCAACAGAACAGCCCAGTTTTAAACCTTTTTCCCTCTTATCTATATAAAATGAAAGGTAGCTAAACAATACAGTTCAGTCTCTTGTGCCATAATTTTTTTTTTCATCTAAAACACGAGTGAAATGCCCTTTGAAACTCTATTTTACACCAGATGCCTAATTAAAAAGGCACATTGTTTATGCAATTTTGACAATATTCCAAGTAATGGACAATAACATGGCATTTAGGCTGAACTCCCCATTGACTTTAATCAGAAATTCTGCCAAAATATAGATATGCCCAGTAACAGTTATGTATGTACACAGTTACAACAAAGTATAATACTAAACATTTTGGGTTTGATGCTTTCATAGCTTGTTATTTGACCATCTTTTTTTCCCCATTCCAAAAAGACTTGCTCACACTTGATGAGTTGTATTTTGCCTGGCTGATTCTCAATTTTTTCCTTACTGTGGTTAATTCAAAATGTCATGACAGATCAGGCATGTATAATTATTATCTCTCATACAGAGATTTTTTTTTTTAAACAACAAGTTATTTAGAAAGGTAAAGTCTATAAAAGGTGACTCAGGCAAATAGCTTATGAATGACATTTTATAAAGTACTTGTCAGAGTATGATCTCTACATCCTCTGTACTTAATTACTAGGTACATTATAAATGGAAAAAGAAAAAGTTTGTCATTTCCTTTGACTCTAAATATAAGAAGTTTTAATTTATATAGTACTGTAAGTAGAAAGTCTATAAAAGGTGACTCAGGCAAATAGCTTATGAATGACATTTTATAAAGTACTTGTCAGAGTATGATCTCTACATCCTCTGTACTTAATTACTAGGTACATTATAAATGTAAAAAGAAAAAGTTTGTCATTTCCTTTGACTCTAAATATAAGAAGTTTTAATTTATATAGTACTGTAAGTAGAACCAAGTATTATTCACAGAAGATTGGATCTTAGAAAGCCTTTCTGAGCTAATGTAAATCCTCTTTTTTCATTTGCTGAGGGGTGGGTGGGAGAAGAGAGGGAAGAACTGTAACCAAAGACTGCGGCATAGCAGAGGAGTACAGAACTATGTATTGGTAATTCCAAGATTTGGATTTGAGCTACAGTGGAGTATACCATATGTGATATCCATTAGGGATTTTTTAACACAGCATTCCCACTGCCTGAACACGTATCACCCTGACCTCAGAGCTGGCTGTCAGCACACCAGATACCTCATCTGAAAAACTTAAAGACTGAAAAATTGAGTTGTAACAATTTAAAACTGTATATATTCAAGTGCATTCCCAAATACAGTAGTTAATTATATTGCCCTATTATGTATGTGGATATCGAAGGCAAGAGACTTGTTCCGCTTACCCTGGACTTAAAGAAAGCCAGAAATGGCACCTGTCATCTCTCCCTTCCAAGCCATATTCTCCTTATCCTTTGGACCATGGTGCTGGAAGGACACATGATAACTTATTCTTAAAAAGCCTCATGGATGTGCAACATTAAACAGCTGAATATTTCCAAAACCAGGTTTAAACCTCAGTGACAAGATGGTTAGTGAGTCTCTTTTGGGTTTTTTTTTGGGGGGGCAGGTGTCTCATGAACATTTGGCAAATAATCCAACATATCCTGCCAAGAGCAGAATGGGAATGCAGTATTTACGTGGCAAAACTGCATATTTTGCCAAAATCAGCCATAGATGGTTCATTGCATACACTGAAAGAGTTTACTGTTCTAGAGTTCACGGTACTCAGTGTGGAAATTTTCTGTAGTTACGGTGTGAAGGTAACTTTTATTCTATAGTTTCATAAATCAAAATAAAGATTCAAAACTAAAAGGTTTGCTGCATGTATTCTCAGAAAGTCCATACATATTTTGTCACATGTTCCCCATAAACCTGTGCAAATAATGAATTATTCATTCAATAACCAAACAAAGATAGAAATCAGGTCAGGTAGACCTGAAATATTTCATTCAGTCCAATACAAAAGTTTTTAACTGGAAGGGCGAACATTATTTCTTTTGCTACTCTTACTTTTGAATATTTTGTTCCATTTTGGAATGCCAGTTTAAAAAGACAAGTCCAAAATTATTTTGCAGCTTTGAAATAAAATGTTTTCACTTTTCCAGAACAAACCTTACATTAAAAATGTCAATACAAACCACTGTTATTTCTGATTTTTTTCTTCTCCTTTATTCAGATGAAATTATTTGTTGACTTTGTTTTGAAAGTTTTAAGGTAAGACTGAAAGAACTTTTTGTGGCAAATTTACTATTAAAAATGTCACCATCTGTACTCATGGTAAACACTCCATGTAGTTAGATTCTTAGCTTTAAGCTAAAATTTCTGACAATAAATAAGCTTGTGTGGATTTTTTTTTGTACTGAAAAGTATAGTTTTGTTGCAGCCATGTCACTTAAAACCAAGAAGAAGGAATCAGTTTTTCCCTGTATTTAAACATGATACAACTCCTTAAATATTTCAGAAGAATCATAAAATGTTTATTAATTTCAGCAGACTGTTTCTAGAACAGGCAGTGTCAAATTGTACAGCAAAACTCACAAGAAGATATCACCATCTTGTAGGATCAGCTTTTTTTGTTTGGTTGGCTTTCTTGAGACTAGTAAACTGATAGGAAAAATCTTATAATTTTATTTGCTCTGTAGCAGTAACTCTGGAGCAAGTGAAGTTGTGCATTAACTTGTGCAACCCCTACGGTGACATCAGAAAACTACTCCTTCCAGTTATTTAGGGCTTTGAAGGCTACACTGAACTTAACGAGATGATTATCACCAGCTTTTACCAAATGAAATTAGTAGACAGCCAGACTACTTTCACTAAAATATGTTTTGTTTCTCTCAATATCTGTAAGATCTCATCAGTCAATGATGCAGAAAGGTAACAGGAATGTTCCAAATGCAATTCCTTCTCAACGATCTATTTGTTATAAAAATGTTAAAGTTTTGTTAAGAGCATGATAAAAATGCATGATAAAATTCACAAGTAAAGTTTCAAGTGATACACATGCATAACACTTTATTTTGATTATACCTACAATGAGCATATAGCTCTGGTATAAAAACATACTGTAAAATAGCAGTGGGGGTTCTTATGCATGAGTGAATTGTAAAGAACTGAAAACAATACATCATGTTTCCCTTCTATGAAGCATTTAAGACCATACTGTCACTGATGCCAATATTCATTTTTTTGAGAGTCCGGTAAACTGGAGGCATGCAATTATGTGAAAATCTGTCTTTTTACAGAGTAACATATTATCATAGTGTCAGTTACCATAAGACCTTTGAGTCCAGGAATGAAAAATAAAACAAATAAAAGAAAATCTTTATTATTTTTAAGCAACTTGCAACTTTTAAGTGTATCTCACACTTTAGTGTGCCCAATTCACCTCTTAAGAAGGAATTTCAAACACTGCAGCTGTTTTTTTTTTTTCCTTCTGCAGATTCCAGAAATTACCACTGAGCTAGCAGATTTCTGGAGTTTCCAATCTGCACAACCTTGAAAAGGTTATATATGGCAGGTTATTACATCCTATTAAACAGAGACCTGTTTTATCAGAAAGAGACCTATGGGACAGCAACATGCATTGTACTCTACAGCTTAACTGAAAACCTTACTAAAATATAATTTCCTATCCATTTGCGCGGTTGCATATGATTCATATGTTCTGACTTTTTTATCTTCTATCTGAAAGGTCCTGAAAGGTATCTGAAATATGAAATATTTCCTGATTTCAAACAAATAGACCCATGAGCAGCAGAATAAACAAGGCCTCCCTTCCTATGGCTTTGAGTTGCGTTGTTAAATTCTGACGTCTAATAAGGTGTTAGCTCCAATAGAAGCTTCTGCTGTGGTGGAAATTTCACATTTTCTCTCTTTCTCTCTCACTCTGCCACCTCTCATGCTTACCTGGATTGATTCACTGGTATCTAAAACCAGATGAATTCATGCTATATCTTTCCTCTATTTGGTTACCTCTTCCTATGGAAGTCATAGGAATTTCTTTTCAACCACTGAGCTCGTTCAGATTTGATTGAAAATGACCAAAGGGGAAGAAAATCAGAGAAGGCGACAAAAATCAGCATCATTGCCTAATACAGTATTTTGTTCAGAAAACATAAAAAAATATGTTTTTTCTTTTCCCATTGCAATCTGTGTATTTTCTTTTCTTCTTTTTCCATTTCTAAAAGCTTTATGTTATAGAAATTCTTATGGCATGATGTTTTCAATTCTCAGTTCTTGATTTTTGCCATTCACTTGTAAATATTTTGTTTAGTGATTTCAGTCACTGCTGTCCTTAAAGATTTGTCCACAAAGCTATAAGCCATCTCTAAAACATTCAGTTAATTAAGTATGTATCAGTAATTTATATTTCCCTGTCCATTGTAGTTATGCATATTTTTCAAAATTACATTTTATCATCTGCCTATTCTTCCAGATCTGTTTAATTCATCTGAAATGCCTTACAGCTTTGTCTTGTTTTCACTATCCAGAATAATTGTGTGCCATCTGCAAATTGCCCTATGTCTGTCTAGCTATTTCCCTCATAAATAATTACAACATTTGTATTTCTATAGCCCAGTCTAGGACAGATTTCAAAATGTGTATAGACTCTCCCTGGTCCAGGTTGTCTTAAAATAACCTTAGCTTCCCTTTTGCCATACTGCAAATAGTCCATTCATTTCTCTCAATTGTTTTGATTACTTAGATTCTAATCTTCCCTAGTATTTTATTTTCAGATATATTTTCTTTCCTTAGCGGCTTAGAGTGATGGGACTTTGTCAAAGTTATTTAGTAAGTACAAATAAATGACTTCAGCCTCTTTTCCACTTATTACTAATTTACTGACACTATCAGAGATTCCATTAAGTTAAAACAAACGTGCTTTCCTTTACAGAAACTATTTCTGTTTGTTGCAGTCCCATTACATTTATCTCATTAAAAGTATCTGGCACAGATTTTCTGATGTGTAATTCCCAAGATAGTCTGTAGTGTTTCTTAAAAGACAGATAAACATTTGCTGCCATCCAGTTCTCTGAATGGAACAGCTGTGATACTGCACATTTTTATTGACTACCCATCAGGCATCTTTTTCTATATAATTAATGCTACCTGTAAGAGAGAAAGACTTTTGCCTACTTTTTTCTTTTGCAAATATACAATACCACCAACTCTTAAAAACCTAGAGTTAAATTACCCCAACTGCAAATTTACTTACATCTCTGGTAAACAGACTGTACCAAGCAGATACAGTTCTTTGCTTCTAGGACCAGGTCTTGTCCCTGATGCACATCCATAGTCCTGGGAGCTCTGAGGAGAGTGGTTTGGACCCCTGCAACCCTCCCAAAGCTGCAAAAGAGCCACTGACACTGATAGTCCAAGGCTAAGCAAAGACAATGAGGACAAATGGCTGGTAGGTTCCTACTCTATGACCTTAACACTTCAGAAAAATAGGTGAGACTGGATGAATTACAGCATGAATACACAGGGTCAACATGCTCTGGCACTGCACCTACACTAATTAGTCCTTTAGCAATGTTAGCAATGCAAAACACTGTTGTTCAATGCCCCCAGCACTTTCCCCATCTTTATTTGTGGTGTAATATTTGCAAAAAGAGTGTGAAGAGTGAGCCACAGGGTAGATGCAACACATAGAAAGATTAAGTTGAGGATGGGGGTGGGATTAAAAACATGAAGAATATTATTTCCTGTCTTCTCCATTTTTTTAATTTTTCCTCAAATGCTTATTCTTGCCCCAGACTCAGCCACAAGACGCAGCTGCCTGGGTAGCCTCTACCACCATGTTCCTCAGCAAGTGAATCTTCTTCCCCACAGTCAGACAGATGTCAAAGCAGTCATTCAGGAGAACACACATCTTAAAGGGAAAGGGAAGCCGGGAAAGACACTGCCCGCCCAAGCAAACAGGCAATTCTGGGGGAAGAGAAAGTATTTCCAGAGTGTGAGGACTTTTTTGCAAATTCTGCATTTTGGCATTCTGTAAAGTGTTGCCCTAATGATTTTTGGGTTTATATAGTAAATTGTTAACTTATTTCTTCTTAATAAGATCTTATCATAGGTTCAAATGCCACTGCAGCCCCCAAGACATTACCAGAGAACAGAATTGCAGTACACCATGGTGCCCTCCACCAGCGCTCCCAGAAGGCAGACAGTGTCAGAATACTAAACCCATTACTAGATAATAACTATAATACTCTAATAAATAATATTATGGAGAATTTGGATTAGACTGTCTACCTATCATAGGTCTTTAATATCACACTTAGTAGGCCAACAAACAACAACAGAAAGAGTTTGTGAGAAGAGAGGTGGAGATGGGTGTCCCTGTGAACAAAGGGTCCCCCCAAGGCTGTGCCAAACACTGTTATACTATATCTCAAGCTTCTTAATGAAGCAGTCATCCTACCATAACTAAGAAAACTCATTTATACTAACAACCATTATGATGAAAATTATGTGGAAATATCCATCTAATTGAAAGTATAGTAACACTCATCAACTCAGTTCAACATATGTGGAGAATTAAATCAGGGACATTAATTAATTAACACATTAAGTAAGTAGTGGTATATTAGTTAGGGGGTTAATTTCTACATTAGGCAATCATGGCAGATTCTCACTGTTTAGGTATCTTTAGTTAAAAGGGGACTCTATTCCCAGAACCATTTTCAATTAACACCAAGGTGTTTTTTTCCAAAATGTGTATATTTGTCCGTGTGTTTCTCACTCAGCCAGTTGCAAAGCATCAGTACAGTGCTAATGGGAAAAAAACAATAAATGTAATAGCACTGGTCTGTAATTCAGCCTCAAGGTATGAACATCTCTAGCTAAAGAAATTACAAAGGAATTATACAATAGTTAAAAAGTAGATATAATTTGGTTATAGTAGATAGACTAGTAGATAAAATTTGAATATACGCAGGGTTTCCTATTAATTTCTCCTCACTTGTGCTGGTTTTAGCCTGGGCAACTCCATGGTGTCACAACATTTAAGCTTTTCCTTGTCTGTATAGTGCTTAGGACAATGGAACTCTGCTCTACAATCATAGACCCTGGGTAATACTATAACCTAAATTATCATCATCATCATTCAGATTGAATTAAGAGGCTTGGAAAGAATATGCATCTAGGGAGGAATCTCTGGACCAGTCTTGCTTAGATCATTACTGATAGCTATAATGAGAAGGGCAGTGGAATATTTGCTTTGATGTATTCAGGGGCCTGGAAGGACTGCACTAATAACCTGGTCAATAATCTTGATGTAGCAAAGATAAGATGATCTGAGCTGTGCTACAGGACGGCGACTCCAAGAACAAATGAATTTCATCCTCTCCCACACCTCTCATTTTATTATCAAATGAGATTCTCAAAAAGAATTTAAAAGAGTTTGTGGCTTACAGTCCTTTGAAAATCAAAGGGAGCTGTATTCCTGCTTAAATTAGGCTGAAACCTACTTTCCCCAAAAGCCTGAATATAGAAGAATCCGGCTTTTCAAGATTATATATAAACACAACCGTCATCCCCGGGTTTAGCAGTGTTTGGGAAAATTTTGTACTTATCCACCCACACATGATCTTACTGAAGTCTGCAGAGAGTTCACCCACAGACAGATGTGACCCACTGTGTTTGTATCTAGAATGGTGGAGCAATACTAACAACCCCCAAATTTCAGTCAGACAAGTCCAGCAAAAATCATTTGGAGGCTGCTATTTTTGTTAAGGTTTCTTCCTTTGTAATCCCCAGCGGCAATGCAATGAGCAGCTACTATATGGGTTCAGCCTCCTTTGAATATTAAATTACTGAAGTTCAGAAGAATTTAATTAGTATCTCACCTACTTACCATCTTCCAATGATGCCTCTGCTACAATTATGGCACTACATTACAAGCAATTTCAGCTTAATTGAATAACTTGAGTAAACCCCGAGTTTCAATTGCTAGAATTATCTGTAGTAATACAGTTATAACTGAGTTGAAAAACAGAAAAGGTGAGATGATCTCTATGCATGCTGTCATACCAGGTTTATGGCAGATACTTTAGTTTATTCACTCCCAATATCACCATACTGTCAAAAGAAATATCTTTAAATAACATTGCAGACATACCAATGGTCTGGGCGTGAGCAGTTAAGAATTACAAAGTCAAATCAGGCTGTCAAGTAGCAAAATGTAGGCTCTAAAGTATTTTCAAATATCCCCCTTATTGTTTTAACATTTTGGGCCTCTTTACCCCCAGCTGCATATACCTATGTGCACTTCAGCCACTTACTGCCAACCTCTGTTCTCACAGTTCCTCATACTCAACTATTAGTAAAATATATTTTCCTTCGAAAAACTTGTACCGTAAACCCCAATAGCATAGTGCTGGTCTTGCCCATCTCCTGCCTCTTTCCTTCCAGAGCAGGATAAATACCACATTCTTAAAATGGAAGCAAGAAATGAAAAAACTTTCAGAAACAGTGAGAGTGAGAGAGAAAAAGACCAATGGGACAAAGCCCAGATTCCATTTTCCTCAGGTTGTTTCTCTACCCCACTGCATTTCATGTAGCTCCCAAGCGGCTCAGATCCCCCCTGGTTTGAGATAATGACCTGGCATAGGAACTCAGCTGCTGAGTCATTCCACTTCAGCACAAAAGTATGAGAAAAGAAGGTGTGGTGATAAAGTCAGTATATGAAAATTTATGGAAAGCCATAGATGTACGTTTCCAATGGCTCTATAGTCCAGTTGAGCATGTAGAGTTTCTAAGTCGTTCTGGTCTGAAAGATAAATCTGTACTGGGAAACTTATCTGTCCTGCTTCTCTGCAGCTATACCGTAAAAAGAGTTTGTGCAGCTCTCCAAATGAGGAAGGTATGGCCCCTAAGCACAGACATGCACAGTCCTCCGAAGGCATAAATATGGAAATTCCCAGGACGTGAAGTGCTGAAGGAGAACAGGGGAAGCAAATTAAGTTTTCCAAAGGAATCCCAACACTTCACTTTTTTAATAGCAATAAAAGGCTGACATACTGATGCTCTACCGCTTTGCTTAACACTTTCTGTCTACTGTTCAGAAACATAAATACTGACGTGACGCTCTGCCTGGTTGATTGTTGTCTTTATCTGTACATGCAGCTCTATTTCTTTATTAGTCTTTGAGGTACAAGTGTTTAGTAGTCCTTGTAGCCTAGTTTACACTCCAAAATAGAGACAGGATTAAAATTTACTAATCCCAGTATCTTCAGGAGAGTGTAGGTAAATAGCACTTTCAGAAATGGAAACCTGTCTTGGGTATTTTAACTGAGATTGCTTGAGCCAGTTTTTCAGACATTCTCTGACATTCCAGCCATTAGTGAAGTATAAGCAATGCAGAAACACCCTTGTCTGCACTTTACTGTACTCATTTCCATTTGCCTTAAGCAAATATCAACATCTTCATGATACTGAAAAAATAATGCCTCTTCAAAACAGAAGAAAAATTATGAACATAATAATTAGGAAAATAACCCAGTTTCAGCTGAAACCTCTAATTCAGTTCAGATCTGCTCAGTTTGCAGATTTGTTGCAAAATAGTAAAGGAAACCAACTGCCTAATGACTGCTAAAGAGGAAACAGCAGCAATTTGAATGTGAAATCAGATGCAGGTTTGGTCTTCAGAAGTTGGTTGATGACATTAACGCTCCTAGAGTGTTAAGTTGCTAACTTTGAGCTATTTTGGCCAATTTCCAGTAATTAATACAAGCCTTTATACTCACATGCTATGTACTAGCACTGAAAATTCTATTTCCCTGCTTGGCATTTGCTCATCTGCTTGATCAAAGACATAATTTGTGACACTGACTTCAAAGTAGAAATTTCTTTATTTGTTGAAAATACCATTACTCTTTTCAGCCTTTCCAATGTAATGTTATCAATTATAATAATTTTATTAAGTCGATTATCAAGTTTAATGAATTTTTTATTTGGAAGCACAAACTTTGACCACTAAGGGCCGATTAAATCCAATGCAGCAATCCAGGCAGATGTTTATTATCACTGTAAGGGAAGGGAGGCTTTGAAAAAATCAACTATGTACTTTTTCTTTGAGAATGCGGTCACTTTCTGCATAACACACTTTAACCTAAAAAGCTAACTTCTAGCTTTTATGTAAAAGACACGTTCTGGTCACATTTGGAAGATAACAGATGCAATTTGGTGTGCTTGAGTCTGTTGGTTGACAAAATCAATTGTATCTGCTGCAGCTCAGAGTTTCTGTAAGTCTTAGAAGAATAAAAGGTGCCCAGAGTGCTGCCATTTCAGTGGGCAACTGCGATCCACTGGACTTGATAACATTCAAGTGTATTTTGTACTGCTTTTGCTTGAGGGGAAGAAAACCCACCTTCCAGCAGTAAGAGAAATCAACACAAAGTATTCATAAAGATCATGTACGACAAAGGGGAGACAGGGAGAACCATGTCTCCTATTCTTTCAAAGCAGCCAAAAAGCAAAATGATCAATAAGAGTGCAATTGTCTTGAACAAGAAGGGCATCAATTGTTACACGCTAACAGCTACCTGGTATAAACTTGTACTTCGTGGGTGGCTCTCAGTACTAACAAGGTCCATGTGTAGGCGTAGGAATGGATGTAACAGAAAAGTGAGGAAGGAATACCTAAAGGAGAAGTACAGGAATGGATCCTGAAGGCAATTCAGAATTCAGAAAAAGTAACATGAAAAAGGTACACCAACTAACTATGGAAAACAAAAACAACAGCATGGGAAGGGAGAAGACACCAAAAAGTACTGTGGGCAAAAAATACTGTGGGAAATCAAGTTAGTAAACAGTGCAGATCTCAAAAAAGTCACCTGAGTCATCAAGCCTGCTGACTGTTTTTTGACATTTCCCCCAATTACATCAGCTTCAGTAGCAATAGTGCCTTTAAAAGATTATTAGAAAGCAAGTAACATGATCTGCTGAAATAGATGTGTTGAAGGGAACCAAATGGCAAAAAGCCTTTTCCATTTAAAAATCTTTCTGAGAAGTCTCAATTAGCTATTGATACCAGGATGTTACACAAGAATAATCTCTAAAACTCTTATTTCGACTAGATTCATGGAAAGGGTTGGAAAATAATAGCCAGTTCAGAAAGATCTTTCTTTCTTTTGAATGCCAAAATTCTGTCTTTTTTTTTTCACAGCTCCACAGTCCACAAAACTACGTTACAGCAAGGTGAAATAAGAGCCACAAGAAACAGGAGTTTAAAAAGGAAGCACTTGGAAACAAGATGTGTATTAGCGTAAGCGCTTCTTAGTCAGGCTGCCAAGATATTCTTCCATAAGGTCTGACTAAAGAGATCCTGTCCTCTTCATGCTGGAGGCTGCACCCATTCAGAGCTTCTGGAGCTGCTAACTTCTGCTCTGTACTTTGTATTACACCTGATACTGACAAAAGCCAGAACGTTTTTGATGTGTCACATCATTGGATGTATAAATGCATACATCTTCTACTGAGTGAGTGAATTATCAGGATATTCCTCAGTGAAAAGGTATTATGGCAGTTTAATGCTTCATTTAAAATGTAGAGTACATTCCCAAGTGTCAGTAGTAGCTGAAGTCTGACAGAAGGGCATTTCAGCTGCTGAGCTTAGGGAAACAACTGGTGTTAAACCTGTCTGACATCCCTGAGAAAAATCCCTCCTGTTACAGTCTGACTAATAACACCAAGATGCTTTATTGCACTTTTCATCTGTAGGTCACAAAACACTTTGGAAAGGTGGCAAACATCATTACAGATACTTTACAAATATACTGATATTCTTGTGCTCCTAGACTCGAAGAAAGGAACTGAGAGAACATATAAATCTTATGTTTGTAGCATCTAGTAGTGATTCCATGAATTTATTGAATATATTTCATTTATTTCAGCTGGGAAAAAACCCACCTTTATAATAGTACATCTCTCTCTTTTATATTCTATGAGTATTTCATATGACCTGTCCTTCAAGGAAAAAACAGCTCGGTGAATTACAGGGAAGCAAGGAGTAACTAGTACTATGCAAAACATTACAGAAAGACAAGGAGAAAAAAGGATTCCTGGAATCTCTCATTTTCTTGATTATAAGTGAGAGACATGGCCAGAAATATTTGCAACATATCAGACTTTTTTGAAAAAATAAGACTCAGGAACAAGACCATCCTTAAGGAGAAATCTACTATCTGAAAAGAATAAAAGATAAAACCACTAATTAATACAAATGGATAAAGCACCAAGTAGATGAAGAACAGAGAAAATCTCCTGAAACTGCAATTCAGATTAACATTTGAAAAGACCTTCAATACCTAGGAGGCCCATATAAAGTAAACAGTGTCCATAGCCTAAAAATATTTTCAAATTCCTTTGAAAATTCCTTTCTTTACCCTTCAGGCAAATGTAACAACATATAATGGGCTGGTAGATACTGTCAGAATTTGCTTTGCTTGTGTCCATCAGAGGCCATCATTTATTTTGCCAAAAAATAAAGGACTGCAGTGCCTGAGGTTTACCTTAAGTTGCTGAGATTTCTTCAATTAAATCACCCACTGACAGAAGCAATTTTATTTGGTTTCTTTTTAATTCTGTCAGAAGCTAGAAAGATAACAAGATACTATCCGCAACAACATAAATCATGTGGAAAGCCATCAATCAGAAATCCAAGGCAAAAAAATCAAGCACGCAAAACAACGGACTTAGCTATGATGACAAAAAATGAAACATATTCTTCATTAGTAACTATTCTTCACTGTAATGTTCAAATTTTGCACCATTTTAGGACTTTCTTCAGAGTAAGACAAGGATTGCAAAAATGGAAGCCATTCCTGCCCACATGAAACTGAGATATAAAATATTCTTCAGAATACTAATTTATAAGCTGCTTATTTTGCCTTGAAACATAATGAAATAAAAATTCAGAGCTACTTTTGCCACTTCGCTAAGAACAAGAACAAGCATAGGCACATTTGTGTGTTTCCTTTGTCTCTTTTTAACCCGATTGCATTTTTATATTAAAAAACATAGATTAGAGATACAGATCTATGATACATGCTTATCTGCTGTTACAGTGAGAGATAAGAGAAAAACAGTACATAAATAAACATGTAACAAGTGTTGTATCTTAATGAAGCAACCTACTGAATATTCAGTGGAATTCACTAACGGATAGAGACTGCAGTATGGGGCTTTGCCAATAACTGCATGTTAAAAAGGAGAGGGGGAAAAAAAGACCAAAAAACCCTCCCCCTAAAGAACCCCAAAACACAAAGACTAGGAAGCTACCAGGGCAGAGATCAAAAATATTATTATAAGATCATTGCTACGGGGCTGAGCCACCCTGGGGCTAAAAAATGCTTCATGCAGATTAGCTATACTTATGAAATGTAGTCAGTGTAAGCAAAGAAAAGGATGCAAAATTAAATTTTAGATGGCTTGCTAATATAGCCATGCATACATTAATATGTCCTCTATATAATTCCAATTAATTTTGTAACTGCAAGAGAAAACTTCAGACTTCTGTTCCTGACACGTTACAAAGCGTCAGCCTCTCACGATCCTCCACGGCTCTTAAGAGTCTCTGAAATGCAGCATCTTTGCTCTGGAAGAACAGCCTGTGCTACGGCACAGCCTCAACTGTTTGTCACACCTGAACAACAGAAATTAAAACAAATTCAGCCTTATCTTGCTCTCTTCCCTATCTGCACTTCAACTCTAACATAGGGTTCTTCCCCAGTAAAAGGAATTAAGGATGTTCAGCAGCTCTGGAAAAAAAAATGGGGTTTCTTATCACAGTTAGATGATCCCCCCAAAAGCACTAGGAACTATATTTATGCAGGAGTATCAGGCAAGGTAATGCTGAAAGCTGTAGCAACCAGCTTTTCCTGTGTAAATCTGGTTCCCTGGTAGCTAGAGGTATTTACAATTACATGGGCAGAGCACTTCCCTGCAATTGCTCATTTAAAACAGCTCCACAGGCCTGTTGAGTGTATTTTCTAATGTTGTTTTGCAGCTCTGTGCAGCAACATCTCGAGTTAATCTACAGCTCACGTGATCCACTGCAACATCATGAGAGTCTTGGGGTTTGCTATTTTCACAGTGCCTGTAACCAGTGCATGACTTAGTATTTTATACAGAATTCGATAGTAAAAAAATAGTCCCAAAACTTTTCAAATTGAGAAATGGAACGGTTGCATCTGAAAAAAAAAAATCGATATAGAATGTTTTGACCTTATTTATCCAAATTGTCTTTAGAACTCATTTTTTATTGAAATCAATGTTAATTCATGAAATAAATAGCTCTTACCTAATCTACATTTTTAGTCACAAAAAATTACTCTTCATGACGGTTTCCAGGAAGCTCAGGCTAAGACATTTTTCACAGATTAATTAATCATCCAGGCTCACCCTCAGAGCCTCTTTCCCCATCTTTGTTAATTTGTCAGAGAAGCAGCGCAACTACTGTAGTGAGGTCTGACTCACACTTGGACAAGGAAGGCTTCGGAGATAACAAAAAAGCTGTTTCATTAAAGACAGCAAAGGGGGCGTGCCAGATTCCAGGAGCCTTCCCAGAAATGACCTTCCTGCACCCAGGTGGATAAAAAGAAGAATGATAGGAGTGCAAAGGACACTTCACACAATCACCAGAAGATGGAAGTTGGGAAAGAGAGAGGTCTGGCTTGGAGCAGAAACAAAACATCTTTTCCCCACTAGATACAGAGAATCTCAAGTAATGGGTAAGATAAGGGCTTTTGCCGTCATCAAGGAAAAAGAACAAATGCAATCAATGTGCTGTGGTGATGGGAGAAGCAAATCTCCTTCTTCTGAAAAGCAATTTGCACAAATGTCAATTCATGTATAACCTTAGCTTTGGAGACTGCTAAGCAAATGAATTGCTCGTTTGCTTCATGTGGAGAGGTTTTTCCCTCTCTCCACTGGAAAGTCGTTCCATCAGTCCTGACTTTCTATAAGCTGTCAGCAGCCCTGCTGAGCTGCAGGACAACACCCTGGGACAGAAAAAAAAAGGATATCCAGAGTGGTTCCTTCCCTTCTACAAAGTGAGGCCATCAAAGAGGAGGCAACTGAAGAGGTTTCTGAACTTCCTTGTTTAAAAATATCCTAGGCTAAGATAATAACAGTAATTTACCTGGCTACTTGTTTTTGCACAACTGCCATTGATGCTTATACTCACACCTTGCATTAAATTACGAGGTGGAGATGGTGGTTGGAATAGTCTGACATTTAAAATGTTCAGGCAAGCAAGGAGATGCAAGATGCTTACATGGATTTTTACTTTTAAGCTTATCTAAAGAAAATGGAATATACTTAAACCAAAAAGAAATCTAACATCACAATAATACTAATAAGGTTCATTTAGAAGCCAGAGTTATCGTTCATTTAATGAACACTGATTAGCTCTATTCCCAGGAGGAAGGGAAAGAGAGGCGCATTTGATTTAGAGACAGAACTCACGTGTCTGAATTTCAGGTACGGTTATGTTGTATTCAGATTTCCCAACACACCAGGGATTCAGAAGGCACCTAATTTCTAAAAAGGCATTTTTACTGAATTACTGAATCTACTGAATTAGCACTTTCTAAACCACATAAGGAAAACCTCCACTGCATGTCACTGAAGCTTTCTAGATGCCGAGCAAAGGATTCTGAGCTTACTACACCATCTAGTGTCAAACGAGGGAAAGTGCAAGAAAATGGTTTTAAACTATCTTTTCATTCTGTTAATACTTTTGCCTTTAACAGATTAATAAAACACAATTTCATCACCTCTGTAAGTTGCACAAACCACATAAGGAAAACCTCCACTGCATGTCACTGAAGCTTTCTAGATGCCGAGCAAAGGATTCTGAGCTTACTACACCATCTAGTGTCAAACGAGGGAAAGTGCAAGAAAATGGTTTTAAACTATCTTTTCATTCTGTTAATACTTTTGCCTTTAACAGATTAATAAAACACAATTTCATCACCTCTGTAAGTTGCAAAGAATATTTATCATCTTAATACGGCAACTCTCTCTCTCACAAAACTTCTCGAATGTTAGCATTTTCCCAAATGTTAATACAGCTACGTAACTGAAAATTTCCTTTAAAATTTCAATGTCTGACATTCAAAGTTGCTGAAGCTGTTGCAGATTTTATCTTCTCCACACTAATAAGTAGATCAACCTTTAACAGAAGTTTGAAGCTTTCTAAAATTAGGCATTTTCCAGAACTGAGTGTAGGGGAAATGCTACAGGAAGTAAAGTAGTAGAAAAGTGGAAAAGCAAAGTTCATGCAAGAAATTTGAAGTTACAGAAGTAAACATCACAGTGAAAACAGGGTCTAGCTTTCAGCACAACTGTTCTTGCTCATTATTATCTTCCGAAAAGAAGTAATCTGGCTAGTGCACACTAGATTTTAGGTACTTGAAAGATTACAAGACATGTCAATATCAGAAAAACTATTCACATTCCTAAACAGTATTTATCATAATCAGTATCTGAGTGTCTCAAAGAGATTTTCAGAATGGTTGAGGATGAGATTTCTGATTGTTCATCACACAAGACTAGGGTAAGGTCGATAAAAAAAATTCTCTTTATAAAAAACTTCTGAAGTAACCAATAATGACAAACTCCACTAGGATATTTCTGGACTACATCAAACCACACAATCTGGAATACGAAATTACAGCCAAGTTCTTTAACAATTTGTACACAGCAACTGGATATCAAATTTAAGACGTATCTGTTCTATGCAACACAGTACCATGTCAGGCGTTTTGAATCACACACGTCTTCAAAAAGATGGGCTGAATCCTTTCATCCTGAGGGCTAGAAAGTCTTTCAAGAATCTCTGGAATGTTTTACTTAGAGATGTACACAGGAGTATAGGCAGGCCCGTGGTTTCTCTGCCTGAACTTCAACCATCCACAGAGCTTGCAACTGTATTGACGTAAGTCTGTCCTCAAGCTGTCAAGCTGGCTTATGGATGCACACTGAGATGTTCATTGGAAACCTGGGAGCACAGGCGGGGTGATGGTAGCAAGCAGTCTACCTGTACTGACAAGGTATAACGCTTGTGACTTCCAGAGATGGCTGTGGGCACTGGTCAGCTCTGGGGGCTGGAACCAGCCACCCTGAAGGGTAGTTTTCTGATTGCGTGGTCTTTGCAGATTTCTTTCCAAATGAACACAAACGTATGGAAACAAGCAATTCTTTCCTCTGCCAAACTCAAGTCAATTAGGAAAAGTGATGTGATTAAGACAGATATGTGGCTTGGCCTTGGGACAACACTTTGGTTCCAAAGCATCTTAACTAGATTATTTTTATGCTCAAACATTTTTCTTTTATGATACTATTTCAAAGAGAAAAATACTGGGCAAATCATCCTGTCATCAGGGCATTTTGCAGCCACTAAACACAAAAGACTGTGTCAAAAATTCTTTGAGAGATGCACCCTGGTGCTGTAGATCCCACAGTGAAATTCAGCCAGTGAAATGCAGTCAGGCAGTGACTTAACCCCACTCAGCCAGACAACTCACACAACGTGTTTGCCGGTTGGGTAGCTGGTCAGACAGTCCTAGTGACACAGGAGGTGATGTGATCCCTCTCTCGGTACAAGCAAACTTCTGACTTTCATTTACACACATTTTCCCTTTGCACCAAATGCTCTGACCTGTATTCGGAAAACTGGGGCAGAACGAGTCAGCCTTTCCAGTGCAAACAGCTCTTGGTGGAGTTTCCCGACAGCTTCATCCCACTGCAATTGCCAGTGTCTTCTCACTCCTAAGACTAGAGTTGGCAGGCTGTATTTGGACCCCAGCATTTGTTATATATCATCAGAGCAGGATTCCAGCAGTTCCACCTCTCACGCAAGGCAACGAAATATTTAAATTGCAGGCACACTTATCCAGCAAATCTTTAAAAAACAGTGTTCTACATTTCCCTAGGAAGGCACGCTATGGGTTGAGAGGCAGTATGTCTCAGATTTAACCACTATTCAGTGCAGCCATGTTTACACAATACTACTGAGAAGAGCACGGAATACTTAATGATATCAGACTATAAGATGGAAAGTCTAGAATTCAAGAAAACAACCAATTCTGACTGGATTTTGGAGAGTTTGGAATGCTGTTTCTCAACTATGTGGAAATCACTGTGACAAAAAGCTTCTGAACAGGGATTTCAACAATTCCCAGAAACAAAAGTGGATCCAAAGCACGTATTTCAGATAGGAAGGGTACCACAGTGCTATGAGCTCTAGCAGAAGGTTTACTCCAGCCTCCTGAGCTAATTCTCTACTGAAGGTTAAAAGACAGGACATAGACTACAGGAGAAAGAAAGCAGGAACTTCAAAGCCATCTGAAGAGACAAATTACTAAATTTAGATTAAGTGGCAGGCATGAGACACTATTAAGTGGCAGGCATGAGACACTGTCAATCTGAAGGAAAGAAGGGAAAGTGACAGAGTCAAAGACAGAAATCCTCAGGCTGAGGAATAAGACACTGATTTCCAAGAGGAAATACTATATAGCTCCTCTCCTCCCATCACTTCAGAAAACAGCAGCAGAAAACAACTTTCTCCTGTCACAAGAGCAAATTGGACTGGGAGCTGTTTTAAGACAACTGTAGGTGTCTGGGGATACCCTTCACCTCACTTCACAATAAGCTTTTTGTCATCATTGCTACACTATCAGCTTGGATCATGCAGCCTTCCTTGAAAGTCTCCATCTGTGAAGCAAAACATCTATTTTTGACTTTCATGAAAAAGAAGCACCACTATAATCTTAATATTCAAGGAACCTTAGAGGAGCAGGGATGTTTCCCTTCCAGGCAAGAAATTGTTTTGTCTGTGATCATCCCCTGAGGTTACACAGAGGCGACATGGAGGTAATCCCTTCCAAATAACTAAGTTGATCTACTTCAGCATAAGAAGATAGATCACTGCTTGATACTGTTGGCTTCTGCACTAGAAGTTAGGTAAGCAACCTGGAAAGCTGCTAAAACATGAAAAGACAAACGACATACAAACTACACACCGGAACAATAAGAGCAGAGGACAAAGATTAATTCACATGGCTATTCCATGAAGGCTCAATGAACACCAGCTGCATTCACATCAATCTTTAATAATAAACATTCCCTTTCACTTGTAACCGCACTGTAATCACTCTGCTAGGCAAGCGATGCCCATTTCACAGGCTTTGAGCACCAGAAGGTGCAAAGCCCATCTGCCTTGTTTGCTGCTTAGTTAATTGCCTGAACAAAACCATTATCCAGAACATCACCACCTCTAGTAAAAAAATATTCTTTTTTTCCCCTTCCCAGGCCTAGTAGAAAATAAAAATAGGAAAACCATCATGCTCATCACTCCATCCATGCTCCTTTCATTGGAGAAGTTTTAGGAACATCTTCAAACTATTGCAGTCTTATTAAAGAGCAAATGTAATTTTCAGAAATGGATTTCTTTTGGTTAACGTACAGGTTCACCATGAAGATAAACACCTTTTACCCAGGCAGATATATCAGAGGACACCAGACACACATACAGAAAAACCTTCTATAAACAGTTGCCTCAGATAACAGAGAGATATGTCTACATCGTCCTGAATTGCAGCAAAACCCACAGAAAACAGCAAGTGCTTGAGTAGTAAGGATCTGAATACTGGCAAATGAGCTCCCTTTTCAGGCATAACTTATGACTTTGATGTAGCTTTTTGAGAGATGCAAAAACCAGGACTCCATCAGATGGTTACATTTACAGTATTTTTTTCAATTTCTGAACAAGGACAATCAGGAAGGGAAGTCTGCCATTCCAAAATCACGGTGATATTGAGGCCGAGAACCTGCATTATTCTTTTCTCAATGTAGAGAAAAAAGGCTCATTTGCCAGGAATGATTTTTGCTCAAGCAAAAATCTCACTCAAAGCAAAAAAGCTCACATCTCAACACAAAGCTTTGCCAACTAAACCATTACCTGTTACACTATAGCGAGCCTTAAAAACTCAAGGCTAATCAAACACAGGATAATCAAACTGCAATGATACCTTTCAAAAAGCAGCTTGTCTGTTTGTATGACAAAATAAGTTTCCCAAGTGCTTCGTGCTACATGTTTTCTCGTATTTGAGGACCAAAGCAAGAGTGAATATCGATCCTACCTTCAAAGGAGAAATGTGCGACTGTAAGACATATCCATGGACATTCTCTATTTGAGACAAGTTCTTCTCTGACACGTGAACAAGCTCTGGGCCTCTCACTTCGTGGGTTAATCGAGGCAAAGTATGGTCATGTGGAGCGTCCTCATCTTGATAACGATATTTCTAGAGAAAAAAGATAGCAAGGGAGAACAAATAAGATTTGAGGAGGCAATACACATGTATTAATGTAAATATGGGATAACAGATAAAGTATCAGACATCAGATGATATAACCCGCGGATTTCCTGATCTGTTCTGGAGAGAATACCTCATTCTTTTTTTAACAGTTCATCAAAGAGAGAAAATGTGGTGTATCGCATTGATACACAAAGCTTCTACCATCAGATAGACATCTGAGACGACATACTGGCAAGGGTTGATAATGAAAATAAAAAGGACGTGTTGATTGGCTGAGCTGTAGCGTCAGCTCACATTTCACATCCCCACGTTAATAACCGCACTTCTACAGCCTTTCTCCGCAAAATATTTGAGTCATTTTCCATTTAGCACCAGGTACGCTGATGCTGGAGAGCACACATGCACTTCCACAGAGCCACAGTCAGGCAGAAAATTACTCTCTGGTAAAGTTTTCTCCTTACCCTGAACACTAATTAGGGTGTGAGGTGTTGTAACTTCCTGCTCCACGGAGAGGCAACATGAGGAACAGGAGGTAAGCAGCTTGTCCAAGATCCAAAACGAAGCTTGTAACAACAAGGCATATAACCCTAAAAATTAGATTAAATGACCAGATCCGTCCTTTAGCTAGAATCCTTTTTAAAAAGGCACCGCCTTTTTAAAGACGGGCCCAGCTGTGTCTTGTGGTGGGGCCATTGGAGCCAGCTGGAGCTGGCTGGAACCGGCTGGAACCGGTTGGAACCGGTTATGTTCGGCACAGGGCAGCTCCGACCTCTCTTCACAGAGGCACCTGCAGCCCCCCGCTGCCAAAGCCTTGCCTTTTATACATGACACTCATACACACCGCTGTTTTGAGGGAGAAGACTACTGAACGGGTCTCATGGGGGATAATAATTCTCGTGGCGTAACACAGTGGGGGGGGATGTTGAGACGTTACAGCACGGAGCAGGAGGAGGAGAGCAGAGTGTGAATCAGAAGGGGAGTTCACAGGTCTGTGGCACTAAGAGAGGGGCAGATAGTGTCATTGTAAATGCCTTTTTCACCTGACAGGTATATGCTAAAATATTGGAAGGAGCAAAATCAAAGACTAAGACTTATTTGGATGGCCATATAAGAAATATAAAAAGTCTTAAGTTCAAGTACGCTCACAAGGACATTGCAAAGCAGACCTCTCTGCTGCTCCTGCATTTCACTTTGACCGCTCAGCTCTGGGGTGTTACTTCATTTACTCATCCCTCCGAAGGAAATCATCCCGGTTTATTCCTGCCTTTGCTCTCATGTATGGAAATGTTTCAGCACTTGCCAATTATTTTCAGAATACACACGTGACATGATTTATTCTCCTCTTCTTTTCTGGGATATGCCTGCAACCCTTCACATATTCACTTTTTAGATAACATAATTAATGAATATATAAAATGACTGGCACCAGACAAGTATTATTTGGGCAAGAAGCCATCAGTCTAATAGATGGTACTCCAACCAATGTCACATTTAAGGCTTGGCACACAAATAATTTAAGCCTCAAGCAATCAATTATTTTTTGAATCCAGTGAGTACTCTTTCAAAAAAGACGACTACTCAGAGACACCCTCTTTAAAGTGAGTCATTTGCTAAAACGTGATTAGGAGAAGTAACCGCAGAATACCAGAGTCATCTCATCTCCCCGGGAAATGGTAAAATGAAAATGTCCAGTGACAGCTTTCCAAAGAGATAAGACAGTAGTGGCAGAAGCCATAAAGTGTTTTGTCATAGAATTATAGAATCATAGAATCTTTTAGGTTGGAAAGGAACTTTAAGATAATCGAGTCCAACTGTTAACCTAGCACTGCCAAGTCCACCACTAAACCATGTCCCTAAGCACCACATCTGCATGTCTTTTCAATACCTCCAGGGATGGTGACCCCACCTCTTCCCTGGGCAGCCTGTTCCAGTGCCTGACAGCCCTTTCGGTGAAGACGTTTTTCCTAATATCCAATCGAAACCTCCCCTGGCACAACTTGAGGCCATTTCCTCTCCTCCTATCGCTTGTTACTTGGGAGAAGAGACCGACCCCCACCTGGCTACAACCTCCTTTCAGGGAGTTGTAGAGAGCGATGAGGTCTCCCCTCAGCCTCCTTCTCTCCCGACTAAACAACCCCAGTTCCCTCAGCCGCTCCTCAGAAGACTTGTTCTCCAGACCCCTCACCAGCCTCGTTGCCCTTCTTTGGACACGCTCCAGCACCTCAATGTCCTTCTTGTAGTGAGGGGCCCAAAACTGAACACAGTATTTGAGGTGCGGCCTCACCAGTGCCGAGTACAGGGGCACGATCACTTCCCTAGTCCTGCTGGCCACACTAGTTCTGATACAAATATTGTACTCTCTCTATATATATACACACTGTTCTGTCCAGATCATTTGTGCAGCTTTACAGCACAAGAAGCAGTGTAAGGTGGCATTAAAGAGAGAACATCTCTTTGACCATCAGTAAGTCCTTTCCCCACCACACTGCAGTGTAACTGTTGCATAAATGAGAGCCAGATGGATGAACCAATTGGATGAACCAATTTCCCAGAGGAAATTGGTTCATCCTGAGCCCTAGACCCAGAGGAAATTGGTTCATCCTGAGCCCTGTGCTCCCAAAAAGCAGAACACTTGCATGGATCCCCACTGGTAGATTTTCCCATGAAAACTACACTTTATAATTAAAATTGATCATTTTATCCGATAACTGCACATTCCCACGACAAATTCAAAAATATCCATGTCCATGTGCCATAAACTGGAAAGTTTACAGAACAGATTTCCACTTTTCCATTTGCCTTTATGTCCCTCCCACCCCAAGCCCAACCTTCTCGTTCTTCACAAAGTACGAGCCTAGAACATTTCTGGGTCAACCCTGTTATGTGTTTGCCTCATGTTCTTAGCACCAAACTCATTGATTTTCGTATGTCTTTCCTCCCACAGCATCTTTTCACTGAAATGCTTTCAGCTGTGAACCAAAACAGCTTGACACAGCAAAAAGCCAGTGGTAAGGCTGAAAATACCAAACCAGAATTAAGACTCTCTTGCAGAAATGCCTCATTCATCTCCATTGCTCCGTCCTGATGGGGTCCTGCAAATGTCCTTGAAATTACCCCATTCCCTAGAAACCAGAGCTTTCTCTAAGGGTTAATTCAAATTTCTGGAGGGAAAAGCATGATTGCACGGAAATGCTACTCTTCATTTGACAAAAGAACAGGTGGATGTCTTATGATAATTAAATTACAAATCAGTGCCTGCTGCTGACAGGGTATTGTACGCTGCCAACTAGCATCAGATATTTAAAATCCTCTGTAATTACCTATAATGGGGGAGTGGAGTGCGCTGCTGTGAATTTTTAATATGAACGTGCCTTTTTATAAGAGATCATTCTCTCTACAATGTGAGATTATTACAGCATCACTGCTCCTCGCATCGTACTGTCTAAAGGAGCATTTCTAAGGCTGTGTTTGCCAAAGAGTTGTCAGCTAAAGAGGACTGAAGTTATGAATCCAGCAGAAGGTAATGGTCAAAAGCCTTAAATTTCAACAAAGCCAGCTCTCAAGAAAAAAAAAAAAAAGGTAAAAAAAAAAGTGGGAAGTTACAATACAAGTTACAATACAAGTTACAATAGCCAGACTACTGCACTGGCATGGAAATACAGTTCTTACAACCTACCTTTGACAGATTGTCAATGAATTAAGATAGCAGGGAATTTGTCATTCAATTCTGGGCCAAAGAGAACTGGTTTGTACAAAAGTCCTCAATATTTTTTTGCAGTTACCATCAGTTTGCTTTGCGGAAAATGCAAACAGAACATTTCATTTTAGATCAACTCAAACCGACCTGTCCCCTAAGCTGCGGAATGCGGTCCTACTGGAGTTGCCATTCAAAAGCACAAGTCCCTGTTCTTCTCTACGTGGGTCTTTGGCTGGACCACACTCCAACACATCACACATTACTTCTGCTTGCAATAGGAGGGCCGCAAAAGGAGGGAGCAAACTGGTACAGGGGTCACAAGGCTCTAAAACATCCTGTGAAATAAGAGTAGCCAGTGAATCCTGGTCTAAAGAGGATCTTGACCTACAAGAAGACACCCTGACATGTGCAAAAGATACAGAGGCAAAAACATGATGTTGCTTTTCACTCAGCTGAAGCTTTATAGTAGATACAGCTGATAGATATTAGTGGTGGAAAAAAGGTACCACAACATACTATGAGATGGTAATCCATTCATGAGTGGATCCTGCTCCCAATCTCTCTTCAAAGCCAGTCTGTTAAAAATACTCTGGCTAGCATAATATGTTTTGTCAAAGGAAACAATAGCAATACTACTCGTTTTAGCTCTTACGCATCAGGATTTCAAGTCTCAAATATTATTTCTGTTTCATGGCCCTCCTCAGGAGGGGCCAGACTTCTGCACCTTAGAAGCTGTGGGTCTTCATATAACCAATATAACTTAGAGACCACAGGGAAAGGAATTTCTGCAAAAAATTTCCCACATGACACAATAACCTCTTACAGATCCAGTTGTCCCATTGCAATCTGGGGATAGACAAGGTATGCAGTTGGGTCCCAACTTCTTATCCCTCGCTTACTTGCCTTTTCCCTCAATCCAGGATTTAGGCTGCTTTGCAACTCACACACAGATTAACCCCACTGCTAGTCATCTGCTGCGAGCTTGACATGGGAGCTACCTTCGAACAGGTTGAGTGTCACCCCCCTTCTGCATGATATTAGGTCCAGAATTCAATACACTGGATTTCTTCACAGTTTTAGCAACAGACAAAAACTAAAACCATAATGGACTTGGTCCATTTAGACAAAAATTTAATCTGCAAAGTCCCATTAAAAAATGTTAGTGCCACCCTGTCTCACTTTTGTGCTCAGTTTTTTCAGTGGTCTTCAATGTGTCGAATTTTACTGGCACTGCTCTCCAAAGGCAGCAAATTTCAATGTCACACAGATGAGTATCTTGAGAAAACAAACTTTACAATTTGCACACACAAGTCCTTGGGCATTCATCCAATCATGAGTAGAAATAATGTTACTCATTCAACTGATTGCAAATGAGCAACACAGCTTGAATTCTGAATATTTGCAATCAATCTATAGAGTAAAAAGAGAAAAAAATACTCTTCTCATTATACAAAATGGAAGAAATCACAATCTGCTTGCCAAGACTGTGGAAGTAGATTAAGAAGCTTAAATCATTGAATAATTATACTTATTGTGAATGACTTGCTCTTTTGCTTATCAAGTAGATTTCTAACAAGCTTGTCACTATATCACAGCAATACCTTTCATCCAAGAAGCCCAAAAAGCTTTACAAGTGGTAGTCAAGTCTGATAACATCCTGTTGAAAAAAAGTATGTGCATCATCTAAAGGTGGGTAAAATTAGGCACAGAAATACAACAATTTGCTCAAGGTCACAAAGAAAATCAATTAATTAAGCAGTGGTAGAACTTAGGAGATTTTTCCAGTCTGCTCTTTTAAGCCCAAGACCTAGTGCAACTACACTGACTTTAATAGTAATAATAATCATTATTATTTAAAAGTAAGGTTGTAGGTTAGCTGCTGCCATTGTAATTTATTTTTAATTTTTGTTCCTCCCC
>NW_008795486.1:1069162-1090419 GCF_000699145.1 Aptenodytes forsteri
TTTTCTCTGCCAATGTAATAGCTAGCCATGCTTTGTATAATCTATATTGTGCTATCTCTGAGAAACACATAGTGATTTTTAGAAGACAAGACGTTTCCTGTAAGAACCAAATTGTTTCACAGAAGGAACACTATCAGCACTGAATAGTGAGAATTTGCATAGCTTTTCCATTCAGTACAACAAGAATTTTTTCAGGAGGGGAAAAAAAAGCAAATATATGATTTCTTCTCTCAGTTTACTGAAATTGGCAGTTTTTTGCCCATAGTTGTGAATATATGTTCATTTTTTTAAAAAATGCAAGTACAATATAGTGGACGAAATACGTTTTACAGTATTCTCCTCATCTGTTTTTTGAAACCCTAAATAATTTTGTTTTTCATGATGAAGAAGTGAAATGGACATTAACCAAGTACCTCTTCCTCGTATTAGCTGGACGTAGTTGCACCTTTTGCTCACAAGATGGCACAATAACCATCGAGTTAAAGCATGTTCTCGCTGAACTGTGAAGTGTTTCAGGAAAAAAATAAGTAGCTATGCAATGTCGTAAAATTTCAAACGATTTTTACTGTGAACTGACCTGGTACAACATTATTAAAAAAAGACGGCAATCTTTTACAGTAAGTACACGTAAACACGTTATGGTCACACACAAAGCCGGCAGCTGAAGAAAAGTCTAACAGTTCACATAAGCATCAAAAGTTACAAGCAAGTAGGAACCTATTGGTTTTTGCAGGCTTTAGCATGAACAAAACCACTATATATCGACAAGATTGAGACTAGCCCAGAATGCTGCATTCCTCAAGGAATTCTAAATCCTAATTAAAACCGCCTGCATGCAAATCTGTACCATGAGGTATTCAGCTCCATATGCTGCATCGCATTTTGGACCTGTTAACAGCATCAGTTTAGCCCTCTGGAGCTTGCCACTTGCTATCCAATAATTTAAAATAGATTTTTAACTCTAAGTACCAGTGTAAAAAAAGACACTCTAAGAGGGCGGCTTTGCTAGTATTAAATGGTGAATGTGGCTGCAGTCTATAAAAATCAGTAACTTAAAAAAAAAAAAGTCCAGCTAATACTGATTGTTTATCTAAGTGGAGCAAAGGAAAGACGTGGGTGAAACCACACAATTTATCAACATCAGGCTGTAGCCACCTGTCCATCCCTTTTTCCTGCAATAACTTCACTTGCATACTCCTTTTTATAGTCTTCAACTTTTCCCCTCAAAATATTTTTTTTCTGATATATCCATGTTCCCACGTCCACTACAGAAGTCTTCATGCCTCATTAGTTCCCTCCTTCATGCCTCCTTTCCCCCTGCAGCTCCCTGCGCGTCCCTAGAAGCACCATGTCCCCACTCCCATTCCCCGATCCCTCCAATTCTGCTGCTGCAGTCCCCCAGTGTGGAAGCACTGAGCTTCACAAATTCTCCTTTTCCACCCCTTGCCTGATCTGAAGAACAGCTTCTGGCATGGGGCAGCTGTGCTGGGGTTACTACTCAGCATTTGGAGAGACAGAGCTGGCAAATGCCACCAGTTGCCGTGTCTCAGTTTCCCTGCCAATAAGCCTGTGGTGGGAATGCAGCATGGCAAAATAAACACCCTGGTTTTATATCAGACGATTACAAAGTAATCTTGTAATGTAAGAAATAAATAATATATTATTATTGCCTGAAACAAATGATACAGAGAAACAAACAAAAATCACAGAACAAATGGCTTGCCCCTCATATGTTTTCTGTACTGCAAATACAGATTTTAATTTAGTCCAGCTTTGCTCAGCACATGACACAGCAAGCCATTTGTGTTTTGCAGCTGAAACCCTCTCCCTAGTCTTCACACTTGGGTGCCCTGCTTAGTTGAATTTATACAAAAATAGGACTCCTCTTCCTAGTGCACACTTCTAGTGACTTCTTCACAGTTATCTAACTATAAAAAATAAAAAATTGAAGTGATTTGTATTGCTTAGTTTTGCATGTATCTATGTATTGTTTTAAAGCTTTAACTATGTATTTTCATTATATTATTTCCCAATGCCCTTCTGAGCATCAGTCAATAGGATAGCACCTACTGAGTTACCCCAGAGGATAACCAAGATTGTCCCCTAACTCTGTTTCTTAGCCCTCATGGGTCTTGAATAGATGTAGCTGTGCTGGGCTTTTTGGGCCCTCAAGCCTGCCTAGTTTCATAGTTCTAATTTGGGACACTGCCTGGCTATGTTAGCACCTGCTGGTGGTCACCGTGGAGAGCCCACAGACTGAAGGGATGCAGTGAGACTGTGCCAATTCCAGTGTTAATTATGCTTCCCCAAAAGGTCCCACTGAAGGGGGTCTCTAGGGAGGGATGGCCTCTGGGCATAGTCTCTAGTGTTGTAGCCTTTCCCACGATACCCATGAGTTCATCTTCTGCCCTAGTATCTCATGCAGCCTCTGGGCATAGCTTTTCCTGATAGCAGTGCTAGGCATGGGTGGTTCTTCGTCTCCTGCATCTGTCTCCCCTGTGCAGCCCCAATTCTCCATCCTGCTCCTTTACTTGTACTGATCAGATACTGACCAAGATTAGGGTTTTTTACAAGTTTGTCTGAACCTAAATTACGCACTTGTGAGCTCCCAGCCTCACAAATAGGTGCATCAGCTCTAGTGGAGGAGGCAACACAGGAGCAGGAATGAAAAGTCAAGAAGGAGCAGAGTAATTCCTTGAGACAGAATTACTGATAACAAAGATACATGAAAATATTACCCTGACTCCTTTCCTCTCTTGGATACACACATAATCCAATACTGGGAGCTTTATATGTCAATGCTAAAATAAGCCAAGTGATCTATAATGTGTAATGGCAAATCCAAGGAAGGCTGACTTGAGATTTCTCTAGGAAAGAGAAGGAATAGAAAAATCTTCAAAACAGGACTGGAGCAAATGGGGATAAAGACAAAAGCTCAGGTGGTAAAAAGAGAAAAGACAGAGAACTCCAGCATCTGTGCTGCTCTGGGGCTGAAAAATACTTGTGAAACCCCTAGGGAAAGCATTTGTCTTATCTCCCTCTGGGGCTAGTTTGCACAGCAATAGCTGCTCCCAGCAATTACTCAAGTGGCAGAGGCCTGTGGTTCTGAAGATGGTGCCCTTGCCTCATTCTAGGTTGTGTAGACTTTCTGTCTAGGGCTGTGGAGAGTAATTTTAAAATTTGCCCCTTTCACTGCTCACACATTCCTATTTCCCAGACTTCTTCAATATAAGTGTTCCCATTGATACCCTTGCTTTTTCTGCAGTCCCAGGTTTAAATGAAATCTAGGAGGAAAACTAGATTCTGATTTTCTTAAATTAAGACTCAGTTAATAGGTTAAAAGAAAGATAAATCTGCAGAGTAAAGTGTTCAACAGTCAAGGAAGTATGATTTCCTCATAAACCCTATCACATTCACTGTGTAGACAGCACAGTCCTTTGGGAATTAATTGTGTATTGAAGGACACAGGAATTGTGTGTCTGTGGGATTCCAGTATCATTTCTTACAGAAATTGGAGAACTCTAGACAAAGGCTATATGAAGCAAAAGGATGCTCTCAGGCTAAGAAAGGCAAATGCTATTGTAGATAATTGTTTCTATTCTTGCTTTTGCCACAGAAATCTCATGCAATGCTAGGCATTTCACAAAACCAAGCTTTCCACAGGTGTGGAACTGAGATATTCCTCACTTTGAAAGGTCTTGGTAGACACAGATGGCCAGTTTTTGCAGAAGTGCTGAGCATCAGCAGCTTCAGCTGAAATCAGGGAGAGTTGGACTTTGTACAGAAAAAATGCACTGGAATCCTGTGCACTCCAAGAGGTCAGTCTAAGGTGGAATTGGTATCAGCTGACATCGGCCACCTAAAACTTAAACTTCTGGTATAAGCAGGTCAACCAGGTTCCCTTGCTAATAGCTGGAACTTCACAATATTGTATGTACATCTGTCAAAGAACTGCTCACTGAAGGCACTTTTTCTCTCCTTTTTTTCTAACTTGGACTGAAGGCAGCTTAGGATTTAAGCATTTTGAATGAGATTGATTTCATTCTTGATATTGCAAACTAGACACAGAAACTAGTGGACTCATTTGGTCTTAATTGTTCTGTTAAATGAGTAAAAGTTCTAATCACACAGGGATATTGTGAAAATATATTCATTAATGTTTATGAGATACTTGGATACTGTGATCAGGCTTGGTACAATAGGAAAATCAATGAAAAAATAATAATTCTGTAAATGGAGCACAGTTTGAACTCTATGCATTAAATAACACATGGAGACATATGGTGAATGTAAAATGCTATATGAAGTACCACTCCACATGACTGAAAGCAGCAGAGGGCCTGTGAAAACAAAAATAACTGTGTAATTAAAAATGTATTTGAGTTATATTATAATACTACATTACAATATATGGCCACGGAGGGCCTGCAATAAAATTGCTTAGACCATCTTAGTTCTTGCATTTCCTAAATCTGAGTGGTTAACTTTATAACCCTGCCATCCCGTAACTGTTCTTTGAACACAATGTATACACACATAAAAAACCTCATAAACTTTAATAGCATTCCTGCTTCTTCTACTGTGAAGAAGGTATAGAGATAAGTACTGAATTTTTCAGTGTTTGTGGAAAACTGCCTCTTCTTAAATAAAAATACAAATGTTCTGTGTGCATAAACTTGAAAAATAATCTCACTGTTGTCACTCTGATGAACCCAGACCATTAGCTCTGAAGATAATGTTGGTTTTGTACCAAACAAATTTTTGTTGGTGCTGGAAAAGTTATTACAAGTCTCAAATATCTACTATTTTTATCAGTCCCCTCTTTTAAAAGCTATGAAGTTTTACTAACAAAAAGATGGATTTAGTACGTTTTAACTAGGTGTTCAATAGGCCAGCAGCACAGGTCAGATGAATTTGCATGTGCTTGACACCCATAAGCGTCAAAATCAACATTTCTAAAACAGGGCACTTACTGAAAAAGCAGCTTTGGACCTTTGGGTCTTAATCCTCCTACAGCTTTTCAGTACAGCATAATTGTGGCAAAATAATCTGTCCTTTCAGATACTTTAATAAAGCCCTGGTTATGGTGCAAGCGGGCAAAGTAGCTGTCATTTTAAACAGAATACAGAGAAACATGAAGCTATTGTATGAACAAGGGAATATTTGCTTTGCTGAGGCTATCACCAAAATCAGTATTTGCACCTTCTCACCTCTCTCCCCACAATCAGCCTAGTTCCTGATATAAGGAGTTTATGGTTACAGGGAAAGCTCCTCCAGCTCACTGATCTGATAGCAACACATCAAGGTAAAACTACTCCCAGGTCAGGAGCTGGGCAGGAAGAGAGTATCCCATTAAACTGCACTACCTGCAGGTACTCTGAGTTTAATGTAATGGGAAAAATCTCTCGGGCTTACATCCTTTGAGCCACAGAGGGAATGAATCCACCACTCCTTGGGCCATACCTTACCTGAAATGAAGACGGAACAGCTTATCATCGTCTCTATTTATTCTATTTAAAAATAAACTACCAAAGGTTATTACACCTCCATTTTCTGAAGGGCCAAGCAAGCCTGCCAGCACAGCCTTCCTTAGTTTTTCAAGTCCCATAGGGCTTAGCCCGAACCAAGGCAATGAATGGGTCATGGTGAATAGAACTGCAGGTAGCTAGCAAAATTGCAGGAAACAAAGGGATATATGCACAGACTTCTACTATCTGTAGAACTGCTTTTAGACCTAGGCACCTAAAATTTGCCTGTCTTATTTGGACAGGTAAGCATTTTTCACATGTGAACTTAAATGTGAAAATCAGCCAGTAATTACTCTGCTGGATGGAGACAATGATTCTCTGTTGGGGCTATTGTTATTTTGGGATCTCATTCCATAGTCATGTTGGAAGAATAGGCATATTTTTTTGTTTTTAAACGATCTGGGCACTCACATTTTAAATAAGCCAACTGGGCACTCAGTCTCTGCAAACGTAAGCTAGAGTTCATGCCTAAATGATCAGGCACTTGTTTTGTATCATGTTATAGTGTATATCTGGCAGGGTTAGTAATGTCTGAAAAGTTCTTTAGAGCTGAAAAACACTAGAAAAATTCAAATGTATATTATATGGCATAGAAGACTCTCTGGGCACCAGACAATGATTTAGATGGAAATTTACTCCCAGTCCATTGGATTTTCTTGAAAATCAAGATTCTACATGTCTTAACCTGGATATCTCAAACTTTATTGCTTTTGAAAGTTATCGCCTGACTCTTCTGTTGGATACAACCGCTGTGTCTCACCGTTGTGTCTGCCTATCTTTGTGCTGAATTCTACAGTATTTTGGTCCTTTCTTCTTGATGAGGTCTTTTGGTAGTTTTTATAGTTGCAGAAGGCAGGAGAAGACAATGGGGAAGGTGGAATGTTTTAGAAGTTAGTAAAGTTATCTCTGAAGCAATAACAAATTTCTTTCTTGCAGACTGACCTTACCAATGTTCAAAGCCATCCTTCTTTGCAATAACGCTAGCTTAATTAAAAGGTTAAATCCCTACTGCATTCACTAAGAATGCCTATTTGAAAAAGTCTAGATATTGTAACAACTTTTTTTTTGATTTCTTTATGTTTTCTTCTGAAGGAAGTAAATGTCTTGTATAAAAATATCATGAAGAAAATAAAATCTAAATTCCTTTGGTTTTAACAACTAGCTTTCAGGAAGGCTGCATAAATGACTGTCAGCTGAATAACAATGTCATGGTACATTTTCTGTTGTTATTAATTATTAGAAAATGAGGACAAAGCAAAATCCATCCTGGTTAAAATTAGATTCAGCCCAGATCATAAGGCAATCATTAGGCACTGTTTACTTTGAAATGAAAGACGTTATTATAAAATGATACCCAAAACAAAAGTTACAGACAATCCCATGCAAATAGCTTGGTCTAGACACAGCAGTTTTATTATTAGGCAGAGAGGGTTTTTTAAGTCCTGACCCAACAGATGGATTGATTGATTGATTGATTATATTAATAAATATTTTCCAGAGCTTTATACGTGCAGTGGGCCAAATCCTCAGATCTGCAACATCCATCTGGGAATATGGCCTATTTAGAGCTATTTGATTATTCATTTTCCACCTTTTTTAGTACTTGACTAAGTGCTAGGTGGATAACCAAAGACCTATATCTCTGTATGTTTTCTGATGAAGTAGTAATGTAAACTCCCCAAAATAAAAGTTCTTTTCTAAATACCACATCTTTTTCTCTGCATAAAGCACCTTTACAAGAGCAGGCGAGTCACTCTCCATTTTCTGTCAATTCTCTGTTACACAGCTGATAGTACCAACAAGGAAAACCATTTATTGAGTGTGGAGCTGTGATTTTCTGCTGAGGAAAAGAAATGCTCCCTGGGAACCAAACTGAGAGCTACAGCTCATTTTTATCTTGACAATGAGAAAGGGAGCATGACTCTAACTTGTTGTTGACCTTTGTTGCCGTTAGATCACTGATCTAAAGGTCAGTGGCTATATATATAACATTATTCACATCAAACTATCATGTATAGAGTGGGAAAAACACGTTTTACTATTTATAAAACTTCTCTGCATGACCAAAGGTCTGCAAACATTAATCACAACTGTGTGAATGACTCTCCATACCAAGGAAAATGCACCTTTTTGAGTGATTTATCTCATCTCTGCTGCTCAGGAAGCGATGGACTGCCCTTTAATGGTGCCATGCGCTTGACACTAACTGCCCAAAAGCCAAGATATTGGCACTGGTGAACCTCACCCAGAAGCTCCTCTGGCTCTCAGACCTTGAGATAAACAGTGGACGTGTGCTCCCCCTTGGGAGGTGTGTTTATTTTTCGGCATACTGACTTGGCATTTCGTCCTAATTGCTACGTGACTAAACCAAAGTGAAAACTGCCCGTGTGGGAATTGCCACAACTTGTTGTGAACATACATCTGTATTTTTGAAAGCTGATAATCTCCAGGTGGTGTTAAATTAGCCTGGTTCTTCTGTAGCTCCCTTGGGAAGGGCTGTGCCATCTAATTTCCCTTGCTACCATGCAAACTATTAGACTCAACGTTGAACGTAACATTAGTCAAATCCCAGTTGCCAGTAATATTTTGGCCCTATATGTCCATGTTCTTATACATACTTTTCAGCTTTATTAGCTTATTAAAAGTGTGGCCTTATTAACTTTTTTAACCACCAAAATGATGATTAAATGGTGCAGCAGGAAATGTTTTGAAGAGTTTCTTTTACAGATGATTAACTAGTGTTATGAGATGCGCTCTAGCTGTCTGAACAAATGTAGGATGATATCTCACTTTTGAACTGACTGTCCTCAATTTCTTTTTTTAAATATCACTACAATAGTGAAATAGCTAGAAACATAGGATCTTAACACTTTCTCTTCTTGAACATTCCAACAAATAAAAGTGTCATGGAACCATTGTAAAAATGTTTCCTTCATTTCTTATTTCACTGTATTTACAACAAAATTCAGTACAAATTTATCTCTTAAAAAGCTTGCCCGAAGCAGACCCCCAAAATACGTAACATTAACAGGACAAAGCCTATTCTCAAAGCTTCTGAAGTACTTTGTTGGAGCCAATGTTTTCCAAGTGAAGTGCATTCAATTGTTGTACCAAAATTTCTGAAGTGTTTTAGTTATTATGCTTATTGCGTGAGAATTTGCAGTTCTTGAGTTCCTCCCACCTCACTAACTTTTGCACATCAGTGCAGCTCATTTGCAAGTGTTCAGCACTCACCTGTAAATAGGTCAGACGTCCGCATTTTCCAACACCCTTGCATACCTTCTGACAACTCTCTGCATGCTATCAGAGTTGACCTGCCTGTGAAATAGTTTGAACACCTGCACTTTAGATATATATTGCCAAGCTATACAAGCTAGCGTCATACGCGTAAGTGGCTAATCAGGTATTCTGGATCCATTCTGTTCCTTGTTCCAGCTTCAGAATGCTTCATACTTCTCAGAAATACTTTTATGTAAAAAACATTGACTTGGAACAGACTATATATGGCACATATTCACAGTTCTATACTAAAACCATGGAGCCCCTTTTTTGTATACTATAAATCTGAAGTTGCAAAAGGTGTCATTGCCAGGTTTCTTCTTTAAATTTATTTTAAAATAAACCAAAGAAAAAAGGGTAGCCATTTCTTTCAAAACACGAATACTTAAAGTGAGTTTATATCTGACATTTCTATCCTGTCGCATACTTGTTTATTTTTATATGTTTGCTGAATTTCTAGGATATAACAGAAATCAGTATTTGGTCCTCATTAGTAGGATGTGGAATTTAGATTACTTGTTATCAGTAAGAAAATGTAGTCAGAAAACTCCCAAAAGACCATTAAAAGTATAAAAAACAAAAGATATCCCAAGTGGAATTAATGCTAATACCTGTATTTATTTATACCACTACCCACGGGGGTTTCACATGAAATTCTACTATTTCAAAAACTGCTTAAGCTGCTTTCATAGTGAATCAAATGAGGAATTTCCTTGAAAAAACAGGCTAAAGAAAATCAACATATCAGTCAACTGCTTTACTTCAACTGGAGTGCAAATTTTAAAAATAATATTACAAGCTAATGCATAATGCAAAACAAAACTAAAAGGAGCGTTTGATTTACAATATTTTGTTTGTTTGCAAATGTGATTTTAATTATTTTTAAGACAGTTAATGAAGATGAATACATTTCCATGAAAAATTTCCAAAAGGAAAAACTTCAGCTAACTTAGAGTTACATCAAATCACATAAGCAGCCAACATATCTACATATTCACAGCAATTTCATTTTCTATTTATTCCCTACCCCCAAACAATAGCTCATTTTATAAATAGTTTCACCTAAAATCCCTTTAACGTACTTATTTTAGATTTCTGTATATTAAAATTATAGAAAAAGAAGGCTTAGAAGAGAGAATAATACTATTCATTAGACCTGAAGGTCGAGAAGGGATAACAATATAATTTATTGGAGCTTTAATATAGCTGAAAAAAAATGGGCAAATATTTGGGCACACAGTCTCTACTATTAAATTAAATTTGTTTCTATCTTTAGACATTCCTAATCTGTCTGCCAATTAAGTCTCAAAGACAGAATAATAAATAAAACAAAACAAAACAAAAAGGAGTTCAGGAATGATGTTAAAACTCACATTTCCCTCAAGGATGAGGGAATTCATAGGCATCCTAAAAGTGCAACTGCCTATTGCAGTTTCTTGAACCTCTCTCTGATCTCTTATGCAATCCCTTATATTTCCAAGTTTCAAAAGAATTTTAAAGAGGGGCTAAATTATTTCTAAGTTAGTTAAGCCACCTACAACTCATTAAGTGGAGAAATTCAGCACACACATCTGGTCTTAAGAATCACACTATTTCTTTAGCCTTATCACTTTCAGTGAAATTCACTTCACAAAATTTGACAAGTCTAAGGTGAGATGCACAGGCTTAACAGTTACGGGTTTACATTCATCCCTTTGTGTGAGACGCTTTGCAAAAGCCATCATAGTGACAATTAATTTAAATAACATGAAATATTCAGTGAACCCAATTCCTTCTCCCTGTATAAATGGCCATTTTAGCTGAGGACTAATAACACAAGTGGTGAGCTGAATATTGATGGCACATCTTTTCCTCCGGATATGCAGAAACCACCGAATGCAGAACTTTCTTCTGCTGCGGAAAATATGTTCTTAATTTCCTGAGGTTCATAAGAAAATCCCCAGATAATGCTGTGTCCAGCAAGTAAACCCATTTGTGATCAACCTCATTTGAATGAATGATCGCTCCTAATGGAGGGAGGTTTCCTGTGCTCTCAACACTCTTACATTCACAGACGAATTATGCTGCTTTCTGCCCGGCTCCAGCCCTGCAGCACTGCCTGAGATGCTTCCAAGAGCTGCAAAAATCACTGGGAGGAACCAGACCTAGAAAGGGAGGGGGGATGGAAGACTTCCCCCCAACAAATAAAGGAGGGAGGGGGGTTTGAACATTTTTGAGTTCTGCATCAGCAGCACAGACTACCTGAACAGTTAGGGAAGAAAATAATCAGACAACAAGCAAAGAAAGGCCAGAAATTTCACACACACATGAATGGCCGAAGAGCGTTCAGAAATGAAAAAACAGATAATGTTCAAGTCCCTTTTATTCGATACAATCTTTCATAAACAAGTCATGATTCGATGGCTAGATGGAGGAATTTGCCGCTCTTGGGAATGCTGATACATATAATTGCAGTAACAAACTCTGAGGAGGCTGGGGAGCTGCAGAAGGAAAGCAAGGGCTTGAAGAATTGAACTATGTCAACATTGTATGTAGACATAGGAACAGGAGGAGATGAAACTAGCAATACTGAAAATGCCTTTGCCAACTACATCATATAAAAAATGATCATTGATGGAAGGTCGGAGAGGTCGATGATCAGTGTACATATTGCCAAAATAGCAAGAGTGAAATACTCTCTTTTTAAGGAAATGCTATGGTTCTGACTTACAGAACTGCGATACAAGGTTTACAACAGAACTGTTGTCAGAGAGTATATGCACACAAATATATAAGCTCAATATGATCTAATGTAAGCAAAGTTGTCAGTCTCAGCTTGCACTGGAACACCTGTATAGACATCAGTAATAAACAGCATTAAAAAAGGCTCTAAAGGGGCGTTAGTAAATTTACCTTGCTGAATTTGAAATAGAAAGTCATTGGGAATGTCAGCTGCAATTTTTCTGTCTTTCTTTGTGCTTTATAATTTCTTAGGCAGACAGAACACTATACTGTCATAGCAAAAATAGTTTCACCAAGACATTTAAAGTGTTCTTTATAAGGAAGAAAAATGCTGTTATGGCAAAACTTAAAGCACAGCGTATCTGGTTTATGCAAAAGTTTCCTACTAGCTGAGTGGGATCATAATGACCAAATGCACTAACTTTTTTCATATAGAAATATATTTCACTTCACAATGAAAAGCTCCCTTATCACTTTGGTGATGAAGTTGAGAATTACTAACAGTATAAACTCCAATGATTTTGTAAATAGTTCTTTACATGAAATAAAATACTGTAAACATAATTTACTTGTATTTTACTTTATATCTGTGGCAGGCCTAAATCCACACCTGCATTTCCCATTGCACATTTCTGTTATTATCAGTGATATTTATTCAAAATGTTCTCTGGGACACTGATATACAAATGGGTCTGACATGTTTGTAGATATCAGAAGCAGCAGTAGGATAAGCACCCTTCTTACTGTAAGTAAATTGTTTGGCAGGAAACCAGCTTCACCAAATTAAATGCTTTTTTTAACAAAAATTATTTCTGTAAACTGGCATCTTACTTCTGTCCATAATCTTGGCTCATCTGTTCATGTTTTCCAGTATGGGAAGAACAGGTATTATTTAGGGGTCAGTCTGGATTAATCAACAGTATTTACACATTTTCTGTCTCACATCCTCTTACAAGACCACTGATAGTGGCAAACCTGGGAACAAGCATGGGGCATGTATGGGCACTTGCTTTCCATACTAAATTTCACTTATGATTTTGTTTTCTATATATTAACTTTATCTCCCAAGCTAAACATATCCCAAAATATGAAAAGGAAGAGAAACAGAACCCTTCAATCCAAAAGTAAAGCTTTTGGAGGCAACAAGTCCCAGAACAAGATTCCTATGAGACTCCACTGTTCTCTAACATCCTTCAGTTCTCATTATCTCTGGATAACAAGTTGTTTTCCAGTACCTTCTGAAGGTTGAAAAATCTTGCTCCTGCTCAGCAAATTAAAAGGAAAGGTCCAAAGCTGCAGCCCCTGGAAAGTTCTGCTAAGTGCCTACAGCCATAGGCCAGGCAGCACTAGGCTAGCTTTAACACCTCATGCTACTGCAATCGTTACTATCAAAAAAAAGTCTATGGCAATGCAAGGATTTGAAACCAAGTCTCCAAATCATGCACTAATGCTCAGTCACAGGAAATTGTCCACTCAGGCTCATCGGAAGAGAGAAATAAGGCCTTTAGTAGTCAAAACCCCGATGCTGTGCATGTAATTCAGACCCAAGTTTTTGAAAATACGAACACAGTCACACTCTTTTTTAAGGAGGTGAAAGAAAGCAATAAAATAAATTGAAGGTACCATGATGAAAAGTTCTTGAAATTTTAGGTTTTTAATGGCAGGCCTATGTACACCAGTTGATACAACAGAATAGCATCTTTGCATGCAAAACAGAGTCCATCCACTACACAACTTTGTAGTTTATCCAACAGGGAAATGGCAAGGTGATATTAAAAGAAAAATCCATCACCATCTGCACACAAAGTGAAGCTGACATTTTAAGTTCTGGTCAATGCATTTCCTTTTCTTCAAGGTCTATTTACACTTGAGTTTGACAGGACTCTTACCGGGGATATAATCACCGGCACTATGCTGCAATTTAGAATGAGAACAAGGACATTGTTAGTAAAGGAAACATGGGTGGGTTGCAGTTTACTTAAAATAAAATTGTAAAAAAAAGATGTCTAAGAAACTGTATTTAAAGCCTAAAGAAATAATTCAACTCCACAATGAAATATTTTTCATGGTAATACCTAATATTTTGCTATAGGCAACAGAAAACATAGTTTCATTATTAAAAATCACCAGGTAAAAGAGGACTTAAAGAAATAAGCAGCACAACTTTTTGCACATCACTTTCCTTATTTTAAAGGAAATCTGTGTGTAGAGGGGCCATAAAAATCCACTTGTAGTCATGGGCTGTAACATTTTAGAGCCACAAAGACCTATTGGTAAAAACAGAGAAATGGGGAGGGCGAAGGAGCATTTTGCACAGTCAAATGTGATTGCTAAGACATGCTAACTATGAGGAGGAGGAAGTTTTCCTTGGAGGTAGTGTATGCAGGCAGACATCTCACTGAGCATTACGAGCAGCTACTTTTGTCCTCGGTGTGATGTTCTTTCTCCTACAGGCCACAAGTTTTGCCATCTTGCTGCACTCCCCTGTAAGCACAAAGTGACTAGAAAATATCTACCAGTTGTTTCAAGATCTGAAAACCTAACAGTATGAAATTGGCACTCGAGCATGCCACTGGCACGTTAGTAGAAATCTTAGCTATGTGTAGGTGGAAAGCAGAGGTTTTTCACAAGGCAGCCACAGGGCTAATGATGGAAAATTGTGTTGCTGGGTATTCCCAAGATCGCTCTTTAAAAGCAGTATACAAATAACCAACTATTTGCTGCCTCCTGTAGGATTGCAATCAGCTTATGATTTCAAAAGCTATTATCAACTCTGTGAAGACAATGTATTTCGACTGCATATAAATGTGTTATGTGGAAGGATTGTTTGAATTGGGTTTCACTCATGAGTTTTCAAAAAGCTAATTTATTTTCTGGACATTATTGGCTTGAAATCAATTCTCAGCAGGTGAAAACTAATGGTCTTAACTTATTAAATGTATGTTAAAAGAAAGGAGGAAAAAAGAAAGACCGTGATAGCAAAATTTTCATTAACTTGAACCTGATTCTCATTTACACAAAGGCTGGTATACACCACATTAGCTGTGCAAGGAGATTTTTAACTGGGGGCAAATGCATAGTTTTCATCCAACTTAGCAACCCTTTATGGTGGCAAAGGTGGGTTTAACAGTCTTAATGCAAATAAGAATGAGGTCAAGTATAAAACAAATAAGGATGGAAGCTTTCTTGTCTGTGAAGGGTTCCTAACACATTTCCTGCAAAGTAAAGAACACGCTCCCTTTTTTTTTTGGTTCTCACAGACAATTCTGCAAGGTACAGGAAGCATCACACTGCTAACAAGTGTTCTTATATTTTACTGGATGTAAAAGCCATGCTGGAAAACATCCGCAAATAACTGAATTCTATAATCTGTACAGTAGTAGCCTCTTCTCACTGCTATTTGAAGAACCTCAACAAAACCTGACATTTTCTTTCCCAAATTGCCAGTAATAATGCGGGGTTTAACCACTGGAGCACCCGCAATGTTTAGAAATGCAATGCTGAGACAATAGTGGATGACAGTCTTTGGTTGTGATTTTTATTAAATTCCTATGAACTATTGTAGCTCTATTGATTCAGCCTCAGACTAGCAGTTACTGCAGGGTGAACCCAGTTCTGTCAGCTCCTATGAACTTTGGTGGTGTTACTGAAAACGCGGCTAAGAGATTCAGGTTATCAGTAATAAAATGTGAATTAATGAATTAAATAGTAAAATACAGATTCAAATATTTTTAAACCTCTCATGTAGTCTTTTCACTAATCTAGCTAAAAGGACTTCATTTTAGAGGTCAGTTGTATAAACCTATTTTATGAGGGAAAATAAACATATGGTAAACTAAGTGGCCCATGTTTACCTACAAGGCAGAAGCAAGTTAAAAAAAAAGGACTGTTTTCTCAAAGTGGCAATCAAAGCTTTACTCACATGCCTCCAGTGCCACTTCATAAATATCAGTCTTCACTAATAAAAAAAAAAATGTTATCCCATTTATTATTGTGATGTCAGCTTCAAAATGTGAATTTAAAATGCTCAGAGGGTGAAGTTACTTTTTTTTCCCCTAAATCTAATTTTTTGTAAAGTTATTTTATTTTTTATTTTGATTTAACAAATGATTCTCAATGCTTAGAGTTAGAAATTCTCTACACATTACTCTGCATTTCAGAATGGAAAGGAAGAAGGAAATTAAGTTTTTCACTGAATAAAGTTTCAAAAAAATTATCCAGAAGCATGTTTTACAATATTGAAATATTAGAATACAAACTGTTAAATAGAAAATATATTAAAACATTAAAAATGTTAGTAGAACTAAGTAAATCACAATAAGAAACTAAAGTAAAAAATTAATGTGCTCATGTCCTGAGAGGAAAGGTAATTAAAAGGGTATGTTCTTACAAAATGCTCTAGTCTCAATGAAATTACATTTAAAAAGAAAAGGGAATAGTCAGCCAGATCTAAGACAGACTGTATTTGAATAACAAAGCTTTTTCTGTTCAGCATTAATACAATATTTAGAAACACATACTTACATTTGCAAGAAAAAGCTACTTGTTCTTAATACACTAGTTTTCTAAACTCTGGTTTAGATCTGATCATTTTAACTTAGCCTATGATCATTAGTACACCTGGGGCCTAATTTTTATAATGATGTACTGCTGGATGTACTATTCCTCTTTCAAATGAAAAAAATACCAAGCACTTCTGAAATGACCTAAAATCTATTCAAGTCAGTGGAAGGACTTTCATTTCTTTGGGCTTTCATCCAGACTTCACGTCTAGTTTGAAAGACTGGGCCCTTGAATTGTAAGCAAAGAACAAATAGCGCTACTGGATGGGCCATATTGAAGTACTAAAATGGGAGGCAGAGGTACATAAAGTACCTTTTTTGCCTTTTCAGTAATGATACTTGAGAAATGCAAGACAGGGGCTTAAAAACATTAGTCTTCAGAAATGTCTTGTGAAGTCTGTACCTGGATACACCTGGATTCAGATAATGAAAGCTTTGGGAACACATCGCAATTATTCAACACTACTCCCTACAGACAAGCATCTCAACAACTCGGTCCTTATCTTCAAAGCCTTTATTGATCTGGATCCGGTACAATGAGAACACAGCTTAAACTCCTGAGACAGGTGATGGACAAAAAAACAGTGCACTTCTAGCACAATAGATTTGTCCCCCATGAGAGGAAAATCAGTTTGTCCAATGGCTTTCTTGAATGAAGGAGGCTGGTAAGATGTTCAACTAATTCCTGCAAGATCTAGGATCCATTTCAAACTAGCCTATGCATAGTTCCTTCCTAACAAAAACACATAATCCAGCAAACCAAAACAAACATTTTTATGTTGTTTAAAAAGCCACATGCGTGATTTTCTTTAAAGAGAGAAAGGCAAGAACCACATGTTCAGTAGCCCCTAAGAAAAAGGACAAAGTCATAGTTATGTATATATCAAAAATTAGGTGGAAGAAGGAATCACTGCTGTATTTTTTAATCTTTGGAGTTACTCTCTGAGAATGTTCTAGAGGTTACCTTTAATTAGAGGGTCCTTTTCTACTTCATTCTACATAATTATTCACGTGCGTTCTGTGACTCAGTGATAGCATGCTATAATTTTTATATAATTGCTGTACATATGTAATCAGAATGCATTATGTTGCAAAGATAATTATGACGGTGTTTTCTGTTGTTGTGTGATGCTGGGAGCCTCAGCAGTGTGTTTTTGTTACACTCTGCATTTCATATGGATGGGGAGGAAATTGTCAAGAATTTCCCAAGGATCTGTATTTTTCTACAAATACACTAGTTACACAAAAGAGATCCCAGATTAGTTACAATTCTTTCTTTTCTAGTGGCCAAGTCATGTTACAGAAATCTATTGTATTTAGGCAAATGTTTCCTTAATTTGGGAGCTTAAGCAGCACTGCAAACATATTTTGGAGACACTGTGTTATTACTTTGATGAGTAGCTCACTTGAAAGTTCCTTTATCAGTGTATATATGTGTGCACAGTTGTCATGAACCAGTAGAAGTACAGGACAAATTTTGGTTCATGAATTTTAACCTCAGTAACACAAATTTTCATATCCTATGCAGCCAGCATCGGACCTGTATGTAGGTAGACATGTATGTATTTTTTTCCCTTCCTAGAGACAAAGATTTATAACAAATATTTATCTGCCAGAGGATGGAAGAAGTTCTACTAGCTTCAAGTTTTCCCTTAATTTGAAAAGTTCAGAAGACAGAAATCTATCAGAAATGTTGCGATACATGCTGACATCACGCTGACAGGTACCACATCAACCCTAATTTATACAGCGTTTCTTCACTCAGTTTTTCTGCAATGCCCACTTGTTTCTGTTAGGTAATGACTGTTTTCACAGATAAGAAATTAATAGGAAATTAAACATGGTATGTGAGTTTGACACCAGTTAACAACAGCCAGCAATTAAAGGATGAATTTCACCCCTAATCCATTGTGATATATTGCATTGTTTTAAATTTTTATCAAATATTAACTGGAAATTGCCGATGAGGAAGACCTCACAGGTGTTGTATTCTATCCTCTTACCGATGCAAGCTGTTTTTAATACATCCAGTACTTAAATGTATCCAAGATTATTATTTTCCTGACATCCATGTGTATTAATATGCATACATTAAATACTTTCATTTTACCAGGCAATGACTTAGAATCTATTAATCTATGGGTAAATAATAAAGTGCACAGTGCTTAAGAACACAATATTATATTAAAAGTATTTTTTTCAACCACTTTTCTAATTATCTGTTTCCACTTATGGTGAGCAGGATCTCTTCGAAATACAGTATCTTTGGGGACTGGGTTTGCCTCAGAAGTCTGTTGGAAGGTTTCTAGAGCTGAAAAATTCAAATCCCTAGGCAGCAGTTTACAAAATATGTAGGGATCTCACATCTGCATGAGTTTTAGGAACTTCCCCTGCAAAACATGGCTGCACTCATATTTTAAGATGAAAAATGACCATCAGCCAAATGGAAACATCCAGCAGATTGCAGTTGGGTCAGGCTAGCACAGGGTGTGACAATTGTCACACCTTGCAGTGGGACCTTCTCATGTTTTAGATACATTTTTTTAACCCTCTGTACAGCTATGAGCTTTGTCTCCTGTGACTATAACTTTCAGAATTTGATCACTTTTCTTGAATTCTGGTGAATTCTTACACTAGCACAGTGGAGTCCCCAGAACAGGCAATGACCTCAAAATCTACTACAACCTATTTTAATAACTCCCATGGATATCCCAACCTCCTGAAGCTATTGCCACATACTGAAGTAGTCTTAGTTTTTCCAGTACTTAGCAGACAGTATAAGCAGTATTGTGGCGAATGAATTACACTGGCTCTCCCAAGACTTCTATTTATTTCTTGGTGCTGAAATTGGGTTCTCTGTTGTTTACCACCCCTACACCCATCTGCCATCACAGGTTAACAAATAGCTATTGGCTCTAGTGAGCTTGGAAACATCGAGGAAGGCAGTGTCAGCCTTACTGTGTGCAGGAACAGGATAATACTTCTATGTTAGTCACAATTCCGTTGTGCTCACTACTTTAGGGTAAAAATCATCTTCCACCCTCCTCCTCCTCTGGACATCTGCATGGCCAGGTCTCCAGGCCTCAGTTGCTTTATTAAATAAGATTCTCCTAGTTTGAAATAATGCTGACATGCTTCCAAAAAAGTAAATATGGATATATGCTATTCTTTAACCTCTGGGTTGATTTTTTTCTCATTGTTCTCCTTTTTATAATCTATGTTACAGACTAACTTTATGTAGTCAGAGTTCTGAATGCAATGTCATATTAAGACAATTTAATATAATATAAAAATAGAAAATTTCTATTTTTTCCTTCTAAAATTATTTTTAAAAGTAGAAGTATTGCTCATGGAATAAAAATATCTAACAGTGGCAGGTAATATTTTTTTCTTTTGCCATAAATAGATTGCAACAGTTGTATGTCATGTGGATTGTAACAGTTGAAAGCTGTACGTGGATGTGGATCTTATGAAAAATTGGTCATTGTTCAGGTTCAAGGCTAAAGCTAGCCATAAGTATTTATAAAGTATATGGATTATTTTCAAGTTCTGTTAAACTTTACATGTAATCGAAATGTAGAAGCCTACCTAAATCTTAAATATTTCTTGTTTAGCAAAACCATGTTATCATGTTATTACTAAAGAGTAAGAGTTTTTGTAAAACATGTTAATATGTATATCATTTTTGCATATATTTATAAAATTCTTAAGTTTTGTTTTAAAGTTAAAATATGTTTTTATTAATATTGGCCTATTCTGTGATCCAAGACCATAAACATTTTCATGTAACGGAAGGCTTTCAGCATCGGCATTTTACCCTTAATCTTCACTGTAGCAAAAGCAAAGTCCTATTTGTAGACATTTACTAACCATTTCTGAAACAGTTATGATTTTAATGCACAGAGACTCCAACCAGGATTGGGTCACAGTTTATTTTACATTATATGATCACAAAGATGAGTCCACAAAAAAAGAAAAAAACTTGTATTTTATGTATTAAATACTTTCAATGTAAATTGCTTCAAATTTTTTTCATGACCCAACACTATGTAAGCATTTTCTGCTGGTTGCAGATTTATCTATACACTATTGCTTTCATTAAACATCCTAAACTTTCCACTAGCTTTGAGGTGCAGGATTAGGTGCAGAAATTGACCCTATTCTAAAAGTAACTGGGTTTTATTTCATTTATTTTCAAGGGTTTGGGAATCTAAAATTAACATTTATGACTTAAGAAGGAAACGGAAGGATAATACCGATGATGAGTATTGATTTCTTACTGATTCAGTGACCAAAAATTCAAGAATGTTTTTCATGTTATATATTTGTGACCTTGAACGTCATAACTTGATGCCACTACATTTGTTGATGCCACTACACACTTGACCTGTCGAAGCACTGACTCATGAAATTCAAGTGTGATGGGTACATAAAGACCATTTGCTATGGACTTAGGAAGACTAGAGAGGTTATAAAGGACAATAATTTATGGGTGACATAATTGCACTAGGACCGGAAGCCTTCCTACATCGTTACCATTGTATCAAGACTAGAAGAGTATATATAAAAAAAAAAAAAAATTGGTAGTGATAAAAAAGTCAGACAACAATTTGATTTCTTTTTTCATTTCAGCAAAAAGATATCTTTGGGAAAAAAAAAAGTCTACAAGTAAACTGTGTTTTATTCAATGCTTTCACCTCCCTTCATATCATATGCCATGGTGACCAAGTGAGTGCATTTTTGCTTTAATTTTCTTCATGTATTTCTTTCCTAAGAAAAGACCATCAGTTCAAACATGAGATAGCTGTTATTAAGTAATGACAGTATCCATTTTAATGCCAATTTGAAAATGGCCAACTGTGACTATAACATTGTTCTGAAGTTCTGATGTCTACAAGTTAATGAAGTATATAATGATTTAATGTTGTTAAACTTCACTGAAGTCTTATCACGGTAAATAACATGAATGAACTTTTTTTATTTAGTGTATTCCAGACTCAGTTCCATTTGGTTTTTTAGACTTAATCACAACTGTTTGCTACAACACTTTTTGCGTACTAAATATTGGGATTTTTCAAGAGTACATGTTAAACAACGGATTATTTCTGTGTACCCTAATGTAAAAAAATGGAGAAGCTGATTTTTTAAAATTAAGTTTATTGCTTTT
>NW_008795486.1:1090513-1091895 GCF_000699145.1 Aptenodytes forsteri
ATGATGGTACACTTCTGTGTTTTGAGAACTCAGAGAAGCTATTATTTAAGATGTATGTGACAATATTCAAACGACCAATTGATTTCATAGCTTAGAATATTCTGTTTGTCAATTATTTTTTATACATATATACATATGCATTTGTAATACTAGAAGTCTATATTTAAAGATGTTTTCAATGCTGAATCATACATATTTTATATACATTTATCTCTGAAGAATGATTCAAAATGGTGTTTTTATTTACATGATGTATGTGACAATATTCAAACGACCAATTGATTTCATAGCTTAGAATATTCTGTTTGTCAATTATTTTTTATACATATATACATATGCATTTGTAATACTAGAAGTCTATATTTAAAGATGTTTTCAATGCTGAATCATACATATTTTATATACATTTATCTCTGAAGAATGATTCAAAATGGTGTTTTTATTTACATAGTGTTATCATGACAGACTGTATGTTGATGAGGTCTTCAATTTGTGCAGAACTGAGGCTAGACTGGTCAAAGGAACTTGAGGGAATTAGTCACACGAGTTTCATAACATAATTATTGTAACAAATCCTTGCACATTTAGTGCTAAAGAGTCATCATGGTAGTGCATAACATGGCTATTTCTATCTTTACAGCAACTGCAGGGGCACAAGTCAATGTGTTATTACAACAATGTGCTTTTACACGTCTGAGTAATAGCTGCATTATCACAGGGTTATTACCACATTGTGGCAATAGCACTGCAGGGCCATAATGTGAGCTAGAAAAGAATTATCAGCATAAAATTTTACCAGACATTTGCAATGCTGGAGTTTCTTTAATAGAGGAAAACAAGCCAGCATAATATATAAGACTTACACACCTAAATCTATGAGATCTCCCCACCTCCATGGATGAGCACTGCGGATGCATTCTGAAGGCCAGACTCTAACCATTCTTCTTGACTTTGCAGTACAATGAAGTGTGGGATTTATGGCCTGCTTGAAATGACGGGGGAAAACTTCAGGCCCTCTAGGTAACCCACTGGCACCTTGGGGGTGTCCCCACCTCAATGCCCTCCTGTTTTCCAGCCCATTTCCCAGAAGCAGAGTGGAGGAGCTCCATATCATGCTCCCCTGGCCCTGTAGACTCAGACATGCTGTCCCTCTTTAGAGCAGAGGTGTTACACAAGTGCTCATAGAATCATAGAATTATAGAATCATTTAGGTTGGAAAAGACCTTTAAGATCATCAAGTCCAACCGTAAACAGCATTCTCCTAGAGAAGCCGGCGGCTCACGGCTTAGACAGGTGTACTCTGCGCTGGGTCAAAAACTGGCTGGATGGCCGGGCCCAGAGAGTTGTGGTGAATGGAGTTACATCCAGTTGGCGGCCGGTCA
>NW_008795486.1:1092731-1098556 GCF_000699145.1 Aptenodytes forsteri
TGTTGGGTCGACGGTTGGACTCGATGATCTTAGAGGTCTTTTCCAACCTTAATGATTCTATGATTCTATGATAAACCTAACACAGCCAAGTCCACCACTAAACCATGTCCCTAAGTGCCACATCTACACATCTTTTCAATACCTCCAGGCATGGTGACTCAACCACTTCCCTGGGCAGCCTGTTCCAATGCTTGACAACCCTTTTGGGGAAGAAATTTTTCCTAATAGCTAATCTAAACCTCTCCTGGCGCAACGTGAGGCCGTTTCCTCTTGTCCTTGTCATAGAGTGCTGTGAAGCTTTTTGAGATGCATTCAAGGACAATCCATGTGCTCTAAAGTGTGGGATGCTCTGGACCTGGAGATAGAACAATAGCATACATGCTATCCATAGAGCACAGTTAATATTAGGGTGGGTAGAGTATAAGAGATATTCAGGTGGAAAAGCTGTAACAGAGATATGGTGGATGGGCCAGGTTTGCTCCCTAGACAATAGCAGTGGCACGGACTGAATGCAAGACCTCTATGTTTGCATGTAGCTTGGAGTTCGGCATAATTCAGGGTAAAGAGGCACTATGACCAGTACGAATAATAAATGACAATTTATGAGGTTAAATTGCCAACTAGAATTTGAAAATGCACAGGTTTAAAGCAAAACAATTTGTGATTGCTCAAATGATTAGTACGTTGATTAGCTTAACTAGTCTATTCATCTACTAAATGTGAAGCTTTTCAAGGTTATTTGGGGCTGCCTGCTCTCATCTATCTTACTTTTCCTGGAAATGTGACATGACTATACTCACTGGCTGAATAGTTACAGGCTTATTCATCTCTGTCTCTGGAAGACTACTTGGGTTCACTGCTCTAGTAAATGGAAACCAGTAAGTACACATCCTCATATGGTATAAGCAGGGAGAGTGACAAAAAGACCTCAACAAAGTTGTATAAGAATAAACTAGCTACCAACTTTTTCCATGAAAGTTAAAGAAGTAACAAAAAAGTTAGAGGATCCAAAGTTACCCAACGTTAAACTATTTCTTTAAGCTTGATTCAGACTGTTGTGTTTGGGTTCTGTTCAGATCTGTGTGAAATTATGTACCTATGAGCCACAATTCCTTGGCAGTAAAATGAAATTAAGTGTCCATCTGCCTTAGCTTGGGCTCTTATTTCTTGCTAATAAAACTCCTCTCAGCAGAGAGCTGATAAACAATTTTCATTTGCCTACAGTCGCTTCTCAACAGATGCACATGTTCTTTTGAGCTCTGCCAATCACCCTCTAATTCTTCCCAAATCAAACTAACGGTAATTGAATCTGTAAGTGTATGTACAGACGTGTAAGAGAAATAATACATGTGTTACGCTTGAAGTAGAATACAATGATAAAACTTAGAATTAAAAAAAATTGTTTTCCTGAGGTTATAACTAATGGTTACAGCACATTCACCTGACATCATGAGCGCAAAAGGCACGTTGTGCAAGAGAAGTGAAAGACAAAGAGTGCAAACTAGAAGAGAAAGTGGCATGGCATGAAAAGCCTATTCCAATCATATAATCATGCTATATTTGAATCAGAAACTATGAAAGAGGCCGTGCCTGTTGGAGCCAGCTTTCAAAACGCTTTTCCACTCCCTCACTAGCTCAGGTCTGTCCCGGGTGCTTCACAGAGAAATAGGTCTGAGATAGTGTATGCATCTCCCACGGCAGCATCCTGCCGTGGGATCCTTGCATCCTCCGTCTCCACCATGGCAGGAAACTGCTAACATATTCTGCCTTTAAAACAGACAACAACGCATGCACTGAATGCTATTTTTAAAACCATCCCAATTAAAGGCCTAAAATAGAAAACATAACGATTGATTTTAAAAACCAACAAAACGAATCAAGCACATCACAAATTACAGACATTAAAATACATAAATTGCAGTGTAAGTTACCTACACTCCTCTCTGTTAAGAAGGCAGGATGCGTAGTCTACAAAGTGAATAAAATATTCTAAAACATTTTATTCATACAGGATACAAGATTGCCACAGGGCAAAAGTTTTAGGTATCTAAGCAAATAAAATCTTGTTAAGTGTTATTTTTTTAATAAAGCCTGATCCAGAGAAGACCATATTTTAATATAATAAAATAGACAACCAGTATTCCATTTCTTTCAAGGTTATATGAGGCAAGTCAGCTACAATGGAAATTTGATGTGAGCATAATGTTTATACAATAGGAATTTTAAGGGATAGAATGCAAAACATAAAATTTGTCTCTAATTGCTCTTTACTTGCCAATCTATAAAGCTCAGTGAGAAGGCTGAATGGTTATGTCATAGTAGATTAAATTTTAAATGAAGTGCATAAACAGCCACTGATAAAACTATTGCATAAAACATAACAGGAATAGGAATCTCTGGGACTGAACTCTAAACTGCATTCTGATGTATGGATTCATAGTCTCAGCACAATAAAAAAAAAGATTGGAAGTCTAAACTAGTTACTAGAGTCAAATATTGCCCCAAAATTGTTACAATACATGATTTCATCTGTGGTTCTTTGATTTCTCTTATTGCTTATGTCTGGTTTTGAATATTGATTTGAACTTTAAAGCTGAATGTAGTTGCATAACACGCTAAAAGATTCACCTGTAACATTGTGAGCAATTTAATCCTTACAAAGAAAAATGTAATCTACCAGTCTGCTAGCCTAAGGATAATTTTATTTCAATGGAGAAGCTCCATAGCAACTTACATGCTACTTAATATATTACTTAAGTACAGTCAGGATTTAACTATTTAACAGGCTTTTTGTACTCTTCCTTTCGGGAGGGTATGTCACTACTATGTAAGTGCAAATTGTGTATCTGTTATCCCTTCTTCAATTATAGTAACAAGCTAATTAAAAAAATAAAATGCAAAACTAGTCAAAGTTGGAGGACAATGAAAATACAACCATATTTAAGTTTTGCATTTGGAAACAGGTACCACCTCCCAGAATCATGTTTAAATTAATCCTAAAAGGAAGATATACACAGACAGTTAAGGGCAAGAGCAAGGTTTTGCAGATCCCAGAGAAGAGTCCAAAATCTGATATGTTAGTATCAGATTACTTCTAAAATCACAACAGAGTTGGGTTAGAAAAAATCCAAATGGCTTTATGGACCAAGCAAAACCAGGCATCTCCCAAAGAATATCAGAAAACAAATTAAGATGAAGCTTTGCCAGATAATGTATGTGTTAAAAAATGCAGTTACTGGACAGATAAAATTAGCTCAAGCTTTTTCCATTGTTAATGGAATACACCAAGACACACATTTAGGGCAAAAATATGGAACTTTGTTGACTCAGAAATTTTTAAATCAAGTCCACTGGATTTCCCTTTATCTATGCTCTTTGATGTATGCAATATATAATCCTTATATTAATGGATCTTCGAAAATCCTTTGCAGCAAGTTACTCTTTAAAATTCAGGGTATTCCTTTGTGCTCTATTTGTACCAGTTATGAATTTTGTAGGAGCATGGTAGTGGCTTATCTTAACAGTGCAAAACTGTTAACAGGGGTGGTGACAGGCTGTCAGTTCCTAATGGTACCGGCACCATGGGATTCCTGGAGTCTCTGAATCAAATTCTGATTTCATTTCTACTAACTTTATCCTGTATGAGTCAGTTTTGTTGAGGTAGTCACTCTTAAGAGTCACGAGTATTAATTTAATGAGGGCAAACACTATTGTTGATTTGCTATTGCAACATCTCAGCTTTCCAGCGACTGCAGTTAAGTACTGCAAAAGCTTATTGCAATCTATGCTCTGAATTGGACATGAAGTGACAGTAACATTAATTTGTTCAGTTCTTTCACTACTGTCAGTCTAAAAGACTAAACGGACAGGTCTGATTGTCATGAAATAGATTATTCTGCCTCTGTATCTTATCCACTGAGCATTGAAAAGTCATAAGCTAAAGTGCTTTTATGAAGGTTGTACATGAGTGGTATAATTTTAGATTTTAAAAAATGAAACTTCTGGGTGGTCAAAAGATGAAAGAGATTGGAAGAAAAAAAGAAAAATACAGTCAGAGCCATTTATCCAATACTGTGAGGCAAAAGCCATAATTTACCGTGTACAGCTTGGCCTTGAAAAAAAAGAATTTTTATAGAACAAAGTGATTTAACTATAAAAAGCACTCCATTGTAAACATTCTGAGATAGGAAAGAATAACGGCACCTTCCATCACATTGATGTGCAATCGATAGAGACGTGTGATATTTTACCAAAATTATTACGCAGCATATGGCAAGGAGTTGTTGCAATTTTTCTTTCAATTGTTATACAGATTTTCCCTTTTTTCTTTTTTAAAAGGGAAAACTATGGTACATTATTTAGACTTTATGAAATACAATGCAAACTAGTATTTGATTGCACTGTTGAAAAAGAACTAAGAAAGAAGGTCACACAGGGAAAAATAAAGTAACAGTAAGTCAAGAAGAAAAATAAAAAAATTTCAGTGAAGAGATCAACTGTTTATCCTAAGCCATACATAAAAAAAAGCAACTAATTTCCTGTCTAAAACATTCTTTAAGATGCTATAAGACTGCTAACTAATATGATTGCTAACACTGGAATTAGTTATGTCCTCATCAGACTTCCTAGAAAGAATGGACTGCCATGAATTGTTTTAATAAGTATATATGAAGTCTGAAAAGATAAAGATGGCTTGTCTAGAATTCCTTTTTATCTGTCTAGTCATCACAGCATCCTATGAAAATAGCGTTACGTGGGATGAAGAAAGACTTGAAGAAGCTACAGCATTACTACAAGTTGTAGGCGAGAAAAATCGGAGATCATTAATTTTCTGAGAAATGTGAAAGTTCTGACACGTATATGTGTGTATATCTACATACATACAAGCACAGAGATGCGTATGGAATGACTAGTGTTCCAGGTCCATCCCCTGGTCATCACAGGGGTGAAAAGAAATTTTTGTGACATTAAATTGTTGTGGGCATGGGAGTATGGACATTAGGATTCTAGTTCTACAGTTATGGAGTGTTGTGGCACAGCTGAAACCTGAGGACAGGCTGTTGTCTAAGGTACAATGGTTTTTGGGTCACCTGCTTTGCAAATGTGGTGAGGCTGTGTCACAATCAGCCAAGAAACTACTGATACAGGACTGATCGCCAACCTTAACCCTTTTTTGCAGGTGACACCAGGGGTTTTTCTTGGCATCCTCTGTCCACCCAACCCAGACTTACTCTACAGTTGCCGCCTCCTGCCTTGTAACCTCTCCCAGAGCCCTTGTGCCCACCAGCTGCCCCTGGACAGGGTAGATGTCATATGACTCTCAACCATATAACATTTTGACATGCAGTGCATGGTCATGCAGACTGGTCACAAATATGATAGCTTCCAAAATACCAGTGATGGAAAAAGGTCCTGGTAAAAACTTAGGTCTGTTGACTGTTACACAAATCATAACTCTACAGATATTGCAGGTTCACTACTGTTCCAGAGAATGGTACATTGACTTGGACATGATTAAACATCCATTTTGAAATTAAATTCCCAACTTCTTTCTATACACATTTGGTCGAATACAGTCTGTCCTTTAAATGTCTTATACAGGAGATTTTGTTTTTTTTAAATATATTTAAAGTGTACGTAGTCTAACTACATTTTCACAATGCAGTAGGAGAATTGAAGTACCTCCAATAAGGTTGTAATGCCATCCACCTTCTTAAAATGTTCTATGTTAAATCAACTATTAAATAAAAATATCGTGTTTGCTAATAAGTTATTAAATGTCTGAACAAGTATATGGCTTTTTAAGGAGGCTGTTACAGACCAAA
>NW_008795486.1:1103543-1111310 GCF_000699145.1 Aptenodytes forsteri
AATCTATAGAGACATGTGTTATATTTTACCAAAATTATTACACAGCATATGGCAAGGAGTTGTTGCAATTTTTCTTTCAATTGTTATACAGATTTTCCCTTTTTTCTTTTTTAAAAGGGAAAACTATGGTACATTATTTAGACTTTATGAAATACAATGCAAACTAGTATTTGATTGCACTGTTGAAAAAGAACTAAGAAAGAAGGGCACACAGGGAAAAATAAAGTAACAGTAAGTCAAGAAGAAAAATAAAAAAATTTCAGTGAAGAGATCAACTGTTTATCCTAAGCCATACATAAAAAAAAGCAACTAATTTCCTGTCTAAAACATTCTTTAAGATGCTATAAGACTGCTAACTAATATGATTGCTAACACTGGAATTAGTTATGTCCTCATCAGACTTCCTAGAAAGAATGGACTGCCATGAATTGTTTTAATAAGTATATATGAAGTCTGAAAAGATAAAGATGGCTTGTCTAGAATTCCTTTTTATCTGTCTAGTCATCACAGCATCCTATGAAAATAGCGTTACGTGGGATGAAGAAAGACTTGAAGAAGCTACAGCATTACTACAAGTTGTAGGCGAGAAAAATCGGAGATGATTAATTTTCTGAGAAATGTGAAAGTTCTGACACGTATATGTGTGTATATCTACATACATACAAGCACAGAGATGCGTATGGAATGACTAGTGTTCCAGGTCCATCCCCTGGTCATCACAGGGGTGAAAAGAAATTTTTGTGACATTAAATTGTTGTGGGCATGGGAGTATGGACATTAGGATTCTAGTTCTACAGTTATGGAGTGTTGTGGCACAGCTGAAACCTGAGGACAGGCTGTTGTCTAAGGTACAATGGTTTTTGGGTCACCTGCTTTGCAAATGTGGTGAGGCTGTGTCACAATCAGCCAAGAAACTACTGATACAGGACTGATCGCCAACCTTAACCCTTTTTTGCAGGTGACACCAGGGGTTTTTCTTGGCATCCTCTGTCCACCCAACCCAGACTTACTCTACAGTTGCCGCCTCCTGCCTTGTAACCTCTCCCAGAGCCCTTGTGCCCACCAGCTGCCCCTGGACAGGGTAGATGTCATATGACTCTCAACCATATAACATTTTGACATGCAGTGCATGGTCATGCAGACTGGTCACAAATATGATAGCTTCCAAAATACCAGTGATGGAAAAAGGTCCTGGTAAAAACTTAAGTCTGTTGACTGTTACACAAATCATAACTCTACAGATATTGCAGGTTCACTACTGTTCCAGAGAATGGTACATTGACTTGGACATGATTAAACATCCATTTTGAAATTAAATTCCCAACTTCTTTCTATACACATTTGGTCGAATACAGTCTGTCCTTTAAATGTCTTATACAGGAGATTTTGTTTTTTTTAAATATATTTAAAGTGTACGTAGTCTAACTACATTTTCACAATGCAGTAGGAGAATTGAAGTACCTCCAATAAGGTTGTAATGCCATCCACCTTCTTAAAATGTTCTATGTTAAATCAACTATTAAATAAAAATATCGTGTTTGCTAATAAGTTATTAAATGTCTGAACAAGTATATGGCTTTTTAAGGATGCTTTTACAGACAAAACTACACTGTATCTCATATTTCAAAAATCCTTTAAAAAAGAAGACCGATTATTCTGTCAGCTTCATTGTGGAAATCCAGAGCAACTCTGCCTATTTCATTCAGACTAATGCTGGGCCCCTCACTGGGGCTGATTTAGAGTCTACAGGAGCCCTCTTACTGAATGCAACAAGGACGGAATTTCAGTTATAGCATACAAAATTAATAGGCAATGGGTCAGCCAGGCAATGACCAAGGCTATGTCCACACATGAGCACAGAATTAGCCAATAATACCTGATCCTTATTAATGCACGTTCATTTTTGCTAATGCTAACTGGTAGGCTGCTGTGATAGCTCCGTGGTAATACTAACTGGTAGGCTGCTGTGATAGCTCCGTTGCAATGGTCACTGTTTCTCTCCCCTCTCCGCAGGCTGAAATTTGCTTCCCCATCTGCCTCCCACTGCTCACAGGCACTTTTTTCCGCAGCCTCACTGCTGCAGTTGCTTCTCTTCTCTTGCATCTCGTTTTGTCTGAGAAACATCAAGGCAAGTCCATATTGCTCCTGTTCCTGATATTGCTGCCAAGTTACTTGACATCATAGCTGGGTGCCCAAGGAGGTGCTGGTTTTGTTGGAGAGGATGCATTATAGCTTGAACAAAAACTCTGAAATTTGCTTGTCTTTGCTAAAATCCTAGGAAATGTCACTACTTTCCACGTCTGACCTACTGTACTTAAACATCTGTAAATTTGATTAAATTTTCTTTCCTCATACTGACACACAGTGTGTAACTGCTTGGAGCTGTTAACTGTACACTGAGGGTTTTTTCCTCCCTCTATCTCTTTAAGGCTTTTGAGCTTTGGTAGTTCTAAACCCCAAAATGTACAAGAAAGAGCAAGTGTATGGAATGATAACTCAGTAGAGTTTATGTGCACTGTTAATCACAATCTCCAAAGAGGGAGAGAGGAAGGAAAACAAATGTAAAGGCAAGCAAGACATTCTCTCTCTCATATGTATTCTCTCTCTAATTCCATAGGGACATGTCACTAATAGTAATAACTCTCATTCCCTGATGCTCATTCAGTTTCTCTGAACTCACTGTAGCACTCTATGAAATGTCTTTGAATACATCTTATTAGCCGTATGTAAGAAATACAGGTGGGTTTTTCCAGAAAAAAGAGTGAGACAGACAGGAAAACGGAGTATGCTAAAGAATCATCATCTTTCAACTGACCATAACAGAAAGAGGTACCAGGTATAAAAAAAAATCTTTCTAGAATTATAAAAGTGAAGATTATGCTTAGCAAGCCTTTCTGTGATTGTATTTGACAATATAAAATTATAGAAAAGAAAAATGACCTATCACTTTATTTAAAAAAACCCACATTTTAAAGTCTCTCTTTTTTTTTTTGAGCACTGAAAACTTTTAGACTTTTGCTGCTTGAATTAATAGAAGAGCTGATAGAATTAGCAGATTGTTATTCTTTACATGAATCAGCACTACTGTGGCATGAGACGTTGTCATTAAGCTTAGACACATTTAATGAGTCAAAACGTGTGGTAAGGTTCAGGAATCCTGGGTTGCCTTTCAGATGTTAAAATTTATTGACTGTTGCTATTCTTTGGTCATTTTGATAGCTGTAGGTAAGAGCTTTAAAACTGAATGAAAAATAGGAAAGCAGACACTGTCCCAGAGTCTGGTCCCTTTGGTACCTACATATGCACTTCTACTTCCTGAAAGATTTTATTGAAATAATGTGTAACCTGTCACTTGTCCTCTAGGTTCTTTTTTCTTTTCTTACTAGTTTTTCTGTTGGGTCACTATCAGATTTCGTTGCTGTTGGGCATTCTAAAGTAATTTTAGAATACTAAACATGGTCCAAAATAAGCTAGTCTGAATAAGTTTTTATCCTGAAACTTTTTTAAAAACTTCTTCCACAATTATGGGTAAACAGCCACAATTTTTTCTTTCTCATCTTTGAGCTACCACCCATAGGGCCCAAGCAAATTAAGGCCTTTTTATGGTAGGATTGTGTGAAAGAGAGAGAGCAAGAGAGAGAAAAGAAAAATGAAGAAGAATAATTTGTCCTACAGAACTGAATTTATATACCTGAGACAAACGGTAACATTGTGTCTTGTTTTTTTAAAAGCCTGGATGTGGAGCGCAGTTCCTCTGTGCAATTACCAGTTTGCAGGTGACCAGGAGTTCTTTGCTTTCCTTCATGTTTTACCTAAATTATCTGCCTAGGAATCAAACTTGCAGCAGAGACCTGGAACAGCAGTGGGCTCAGGCTGCATAAGTCAGTGTCCTTCAAAAGCATCTTTACAGTGAGTGTACTGGTATTTTAGATGAAGTGGTACTTGTGGGTCTCATCTTCACCATGCCTACTGTTAAATAAGACTAAAATTGAAATGAGCTTCACCTTATACCCCTGAGCTATGCCTTGCATTATCTAGGCCAAAATCTTCACTCAAAAAGGTGCTTAGGTGTATTTTTCCCCATAAGGTAGTCACCTATATCATCTTAGTTCATATATAAAAGACTTCACACATCCTACATGCTTATTAAGCACAAGTCAAGCAGAACTTGACAATTACACAAAGAGTAGTCAGACAAGGCTGACCAACCAATTCAAGGATGGCCAACCTATGACCCATGGACCAAATCAAGGCTATTAGAAAAACTCACACAGCTCTCAGCCCACTCACTGCCCTCCTCTTTTCTCAATAACATTGAAAGAAGGCAAACTATGTCATAAGACAAAGAAATCTACATGTGGTAGTTGGTGTGCCAAGGCACGTAGCCCCACAAACTCGATGGGTTTCTTCTGAGGTAACTAAAATGTTTATTTTAATTTCTTCATAAAATCAAAAAAAAGTCTGCTTAGATCACAGGTATTTCTGGTTCAGAATGTTATTTTTCATAAATATCCTTCTTGATTTTGATCTCCAATTTAGGTTGGAATAGGTTGAATAAAATATTTCTAACTTCCAGGAAAAAAACAAACAACAGACTTTTGTTTCTGAAATTTGTATGAAAGTTTGTAGACAAGCACTTTCCTTACAATTGTTCTGATGGAAATAGTTGGAACCCAAGTATTTAAAACAGTATGAATCTAGAAATAAACCCAACCTTCAGTGACTGTCAGTGTCTAAGTTGTAGTAACGTCAGATGTTTTTCCAGTGGAAATACTGCCTTGATTTCTTAGTGTGGGAAAGCTTATGCTGTTTTTCTGTAAATATTAATCTTTACCTTCAAGACACAATAAAGAAAAATAGAAGGCTTCTAATGATAAAATGTTCAGAAATTAAAGCATTCCTGTGTTATGGAAGAAGGAAGATGGCCAGAGCTGTGTAACTGAGAAAGGTTGATGCAGCTGGGGCAGCTGAATTAATTACTTATGGGAAAAGTGACTTCTGAGCTTATCTTCTTAATGGATAATGTGATACTCAAATTTTTCTTAATGCAAGTTTTCTCCAGTGCTTTCCAATAGACATTGTCACTCCTGGAAATTATAGTCAAGAAAATTTCATTGTTATTTCTGCTTTAACAAATTAGCCAGTTTAGGAAGTCTTCTGGCAACTGAGTTACTTGCAGATTGACTACTGATTGCTCCAACTCTTATAGTTTAATGGGTCTGCGACCATAGTGACCTTGCAGATATATTGATCCAGGACCTCTTGCAGTCTCAGTCTCAGCATTGAGAGAGAGGTGACTCAGCAGCCAAGTCAAAAGGCACAATTCACTGGGTTCCTGACTTATGTTTTGCCTTTCATAGTGTCTTGTCCTATGCTTGAGACGAAGCCGTCACTGTGCTCTTGGGATATTTAAGGGAAAGTCAGCTACGTTTAACTTATCACAGAATTCACCCAAAGGCTTAAAAAAACATGGTGTGATAGAGACTTAGGGGAGACTGCATGTAAATATATCTGGTACTCATATACAAGTAAAATAGCAAAAACATCTTGTATAGGCCGCCTTAGGGTATACCTGGGAAGAGTTTGATAATCTTCAGCAGCAAGAAAACATGCTGAAAAACATCCCTGAAGGCTACAGAGCATTACTCTTGATTTAAGGAGGTGGCAGCTGTGTAGCAAAATGGGCTGCAGTTTCCTTGGCCCCTCCACCTCATCCACAAGAAATCTCCTAGTCTCTTACAGAAAGTTCTGATAATAATGCAGCTAAAAGTAAAGTACCTGGTTCTTGGGTCTTTCACCTGCAGTTTGCAGAATTGGTGAAGAAATAAAGGAATTAGTTTTTACTTACATTTAGAAACTTTTAACAGAGGTACAATGAATCATCAGCTGCACTTCAGGAGAGCGTGTCTGGAGTGCAAATACCAGGGTGCAACTTCTGACGCTTCAAATTTTAGTCAGTGCAGGAGGTGTTTTGTTTGCTTTTTTTTTAATTTTAGGCTGTGTTGCAATTACAGGAATGCTGCATGGTATGATTACTTCTGAGCTTTGCCCCAAAGCCTCACTTCTCAGGTTGAAGTCTTTTCAAGCCTCCTTTACCATTCACAGGAACTCTACATCCAGTATTAATGAGATGATAAATTCACTAAAATGTTTCTAGAGGGAAAGAATATTTAACTAGGAAGGTACGATCATATCTTTGTTTGAGGCAGCTTTTTGCAAAGTGTGAAAGAATGAAAACTCTCATTACAATCACCATTTGCACAAAGCCAGTCTAGTTAGCTCAGTAGTCAGAAATAATGCTTATTGCTTTCATATAGAGCTGACATCTATACTCAGCGTAATTTCAGTCTAATGTACAAAGTGCAACATAGATCCTCCTTTTCTAGAAATGCTTGTTTGTTGCAATGCTGATTCAGCTCCTCTAATTCTATAGATTGAGTACACGCAGTCAGAGCGTATTTGCGGTAACTTACAATAAAACAGTTACAAGGGGTAGAAATCAAAAAACTGTAAGATATCTACTAGGAATAATTTAGTTCTTTGAGCAGACCCCTTAGGATGCAAATTAGCACTCAGCTACAGTTTCTGTAAGCTAGCGCCCAACTGTCAATATGTTATAAACCTGTTATATTACTTCTTCAAATCTGTACTTGCTGTAATAAGTCTAAGAGTAAATTCAGAGTAGAATTTGTAGATCTCATTTGTCAGTCAATTGCACTAATTAACTGATGATAATGTGGTATCAAATAGTAGTAGGGATGTTAAATAAATAGTTGTTCAAGGACATTTGTATCTTTTTCCTAGGACTTAGCAAGACGAACTAGACTAAACACCACCGCTAGAATAGCATTGATTTTTTTGGGAAACTTCCTTTTTGGAAAAACCCTATAAACTAATTTGTACCCACTCTTTGTAAACTCTTTGAGATAAACCCTGTATGCCAAATAAATACTTTATTTGTCTGTAAACAATGGTGAAGTACCTTTATAGTCCTATATGATAATTAAAGTAACTATGCAAGATTCAGGTATAACAATTGACATCAACATTATCTGTTATCATCAGATAAATAAACAAAAGTTTCCCACAGCTGTAGGATTTCCTATATCTATTTAACTAATGGAGAATTACAATACACAAAGGTGGTTTTATTTTTAATAATAATGTAATTAAGCATGTCTCAACTTAAGCAGTACCTAGAGGTATTCATGTTCATTTCTGCAGATTTTATACCAATCTTTTGACCATTTCCCCCATCCAGTAACTATGAGACTCATCTGGCTACTGTGTCCCAGTTTTGTGTGCCCCACAAGAAAGATATTGGAACAAGTCGAGTGGAAGGCCAAAAGGATGATTAGGGGTTGGAGCTCATGATACAGAGAGGTTGAGAGAGGGGTTTGTACAGCCTGGAGAAAAGAAGGGTAAGGAAGGAAACTTAGCCTTCAGCTACCTGATGGGAAGTGATGGAGAAGAAAGAGTAAGACTCCTCTAAGAAATGCAGAGCAAAAATACAGAATTCAATAAACAAAAAGTACAACAAGGGTGGTCAAACACTGGAACAGGTCACCCAGAGAGGTTGTGAAGTCTCCATCCTTGGAGATATTCAACACTTGACAAGGCTCTGGACAACCTGATCTAACATTGAAGCTGGATGTAACTTCAAAATCCAAAGTTGTTTCTACTTTGATTGGGTCATTGGACCAGATGATCTCCAGAGATTCCTTTCAACCTAAATTATTATATGATGCTATGATAACTGTCACTGTT
>NW_008795486.1:1112264-1172123 GCF_000699145.1 Aptenodytes forsteri
TGTTCAAGGCCAGGTTGGATGGGGCTTTGAGCAACCTGGTCTAGTGGAAGGTGTCCCTGCCCATGGCAAGGGGGTGAGAACTAGATGATCTTTAAAGGTCACTTCCAACCCAAATCATTCTATGATTCTATGATTCTATGATTTTCAGAAAAGAAGAATTTTAGTTTGTCTTTTTAGCCTGAAAGATTAGACTTTGTAATTATTTTTTACAGGGACATGTTATAAAATCACCTCATCAGCCTAGAAGAAAATCTTTGTCTGTGGAATTTAAAATCTGAAAATATCTCCAACTTTCATTCATTGAGCCTATGTCCTTTAAAGATACATTTCTACAATGGTATCACTGGTAGTGATATATTCATAGCATAGCAAACTATTCATAAAGATGCAAAATTTTATGATAAAAGAAAATTAGAGAGGGAAAAAAATTGAAATCTCATTCCATCCCTTCAGGCATTGTTCTGGGTCACTGGAAATAGTGGCATTCAAATTTTCCAACAGTCCTTCCAAAATGAGGGAACAATGAAAGATTATTTGCATAAATCATATCCTGCTAGGTATAACATAAAACGTAAACCCAAGAAACAGGCTTCTGCACAAAGAGTTCCTTTTTTGAATAAAGTCTTGCAGATTGTTTGGGTATAACATAAAAAGTAAACCCAAGAAACAGGCTTCTGCAGAAAGAGTTCCTTTTAGGAATAAAGTCTTGCAGATTGTTCTAACAGTTAGTGAACTCCATTTCTGAACACAAGAGCAAATTAATGAGCATGCAGGTTCTGCACCACGGCTTTTCAAGCAAGTTAAAATCTCCTCAGAGAAACTGTGTCAAGTCAAATATTTGTAAAGCAGATGCAGCACTTCCGTTAATTCCCAGATGGCCAGAATCCAGATTTCCATACATGAATTGGAGTAGAAGGAAGAGCAATACCATCACCTACAGAAGCTTATTTTATCTATTGACCAGTACACTTTATGTGTTCCTTTCTATGTTCAAGGCTGTTCAATGCAGCCTATAGATGTTAGAGTCTTTCCTACACATAAGAGGGCTTGTGCTGCACCAATTCTGATGAACAGTACAGAGCCCAACGTGACAGTCAGCACTCACTAACTTATGGGAAAAACTAAGCTGCAAATAGAAATTGTCAACAGCGAAAATAAAAGTATAACAGGAATGAAGAATAGAAGAGCCTTAACGTATATCCACAGAGTTGCAATCTAACGTAAGTCAGTCCTGTGGTCTCTTTTCTCCTGGAGCTAGAGAGCCTAGCTGAGCTACAGAAATCTCATTAGTGACCAATGGTACAAATAATCAACATTTCCTGCACTACAGCCAAATCCTCTCTTTTCCAGATTACAAAGGCTGCTCTCCTTGGTGCAGACAACATTTAATTGCCAACCACTACCAGCCCTACACAGGATACAGCCTCAGTTGTTGGCAGAGATGGTTTAATGAATTTGTGGATTTGTCTCTTCACTATCCCTATCCGCCTGATGGTGGAAGAAACCCAAAAGCTTCTGAACGCCTGGACACTGAGCTTGGTGTGACTTTAATGCTGGACAGTTTTATGGAGCACTTCCAGAAGAGCTGGGCAGACAACTGCATCATGTGATGCAGGAATGACCTCTGCAAAAGCTCAGGCTGTGGGGGAGGAAGAGGGCGATGATGGTCCTGATATTCCAGGGTTCCCTCCATGCTTGCCCAACACCAGGCAAATCCATGCCTGAGGTGGTGACATTTAGCTCCATCTGCCACAAAGCTCTTAGCTTGAGTTCCCATGCACTCAGCCTGCTGCCAGTGCAACGCCTGGAGCTCTGCCACATGGAAAGGAGGAGTCCATTACACTGTGAAAATAATTTTCATATCTCCAGAACCCAGCATTTCCCATGCCACAGGGAAGAACATTAGCTGTATCTGTTCCATTCATTATTTCAAAAAACGTAAAAATGAAAGAAGCCTAATACCCAGAATCCCTTTTTTACAACTACTGCCATTTTAATTAGCCAATATAAGCCATTTTATCTACGTTAAGGGTTAAATGCTGCAGTCAAAAAAATTGAAAAAAGTAATGCATAAAAGATATTTTTATTTAAAATATGTTAACGTTAGGAAAAAAACCCTCATCTAAAAATAGTGTAACAAGTTAGAAATGTCAAAAAACAGCAATGAAAAGGAAGCAGCATTTACTGATGTTTTGTTTCATGCTTTCATTGTCTTTTCTTGCAGTCCTGATGAGTAGAAATTCTCCTTTAAAAGGAAAACAAGGTTTCTTAAATCATCATACATTTCCACTAGCTAGGGCAATCAGAATAACCCAGATAATAATTTGGGATCTGCACAAAAGGTACAAAAGTTGTCATTGATATGGGATAAGAGGGGAAGGGTCCAGATTCAAAGCAGAATATTAAGGAACGTGGCAAAAGGGACCTCTCTGGGTTTTGTGTTTTAATATATTCATCATAATTAAACAAAAAAAGGAATTGTATTTTGAATGTTGTAACTCAAGTGAGCCCAAGTCAAACAGCTGCTTTATTAGCTCGAAACACACAGAAGAGATAGGTGTATAGTTGGTGTCAAATGCTGCTGGCATTCTGTCACATTTATAAGTCTTAATTTACATATATGCACCTACTTGCACTTTATAAGTGCGAAGGTCAATTATTGCAAGCATAATTAACATCTCACTGCCAAAAGTTGTTAAGCTATTTAGGCAAAATGAAGATCTGAATAGATGTTCAAAATGAAGACCAGAGCATGATAACTAGGTGCTGTATTAAAGGATAAGTAATAAAATTTAGGATCTGAAAAACTTGGCTCATTTAGAATATTGTCGGTTCCAAGAAAAAATAATTTGACTTAATAAAATCAAAAGTAAGAGAAATGACTGCATTCTGTAGCATAACTCGGGGAAAAAAGTGTGTGAAACTCATGCAAGTTAGCGTGAAAGAAGCTTGAAGAAAATGCTCCACAAAGTAGAGAAATTGATGTACATCTGCATCTGAGCATCAAGAGAAGGAGTGGGGGGACTTTTAGGGGCAGCTTTTCAATACCTGCAAGGAGGTAACCAAGAAGGCAGAGCCAAGCTCTTTACTCAGATGCTTGGCGGAAGAATACACAACAGTCATAAATTGAACTGGGGGAGGTTCCAGAAAAAGAAAAATAATACTATGAGGATAATGAAGAACTGGAACAGGCATCCAGAAAGTTTGTGGGATCTCAGTCCCTGGTGGTTTTCAGGGTGTAACTGGATAACCCTGAGCAACCTGCTCTGATTTCAGTGTTGACCCCGCTTTGAGGAGCAGGTTGGGACAGAGACCTCACAAGGTTCCTTCCAGTTCAGTAGTTCTGTGACACATACGGTGATGGTGAAAAATAAAAACCACTCTGAAATTTCAGTATTGAAAGAAAGTAGATGTATACTACATGCCCGTCTTGAAAATGGAAGCACTAGCAGTATTTATAGTCATAACCTCTAAAGCACTTCTCAGAAATGGTAAAAAAGCTCTGTGCCTGAAAGAAGGAATAAAAAACAAAGGCCTATATCAAGGAGTGGGCGTTTAGGCAAATTAATTCCCATATATTCATAATATAACAGTATCATTTTTACTGACTTTTAAAAATCCATAATAGCCACTAAAATCTTATAGAGTGAGAGAAAACATGAAGCTAATGAATAGTATGTGATTAATTATGCATTTTATTTTTTAAAGAAAGAAAATAAAGCTGAATTTAGATCTGGATAGCTTTCCAACTCAAAGCCTATTCACAAATTCAAAATGAAATTATCCATATAATCTTGTTTCTGCAACTTTAGAAGAATATTTAAACACCTTTCACATAGTAAGTAATGTCTCTCTGGCACATGCCTCAGCTATTTTGGGCAACAGGATGTACCTGTGCTGGCAAATAAGGAACACTAGTTTTGTCTAAGTATGAAATTATCATATGAGGATGTCAGAAGTACAAAGGCTAATGTCACAAAAAATAAAAGGTATTGCTCACAAGCCGTGGAAACCAATGAATCACTACAGTTTGGTGTTTTCAGAACACAAAATATAATGGAGTAAGTCGGAAGTCTGGATGAATCAAGTGGAGAGATGGCTATCCTGGACAGCTTAATTCAGTTATTACCAGTCGCTGCTTTGACTCCAAGGTCACCTGGACTATTACAACAGAAAAAGTGAAGATGCCTCATTGTTCCTGGCAGTTCTGAGAAAAAGGACAAAATATATTTTTATATGCCAGGCATTCAAAGCCTTTTATAGAGAGCTCTGAGTGTAAGAACACTATTAGTTACAACAGCGGTTGTACATCTTAATGTAGTTCACACACAATGTTTTGAGCACTATAATCCATTCTATTGGAAGACCTGATAGTCATGACTAAGATATGTATTTTCTTCCCAAATATCACTTTTTCAAGTAAGCAAAAGAAACCTTGTACACCTTCTGGTTAAAAAGATGATCTGAACAGCTGAACTAGTCCATGATTTCAATAGAGAAGTATGACTGATGATTATTATGTGTCAGCCTTTCAAATGGAAAAAAAAAAGAAGCAGATTGACGGCTAAACCTACATTAATAGTGTTAAACTTACATGGATAGTTATAGCTATGTGGTGGGTTGACCCTGGCTGGATGTCAGGTGCCCACCAAGCTGCTCCATCACTCCCCTCCTCAACAGGACAGGGGAGAGAAAATACAACGAAAGACTCGTGGGTCGAGATAAGGACAGGGAGACATCACTCGCCAATTACCATCATAGAATCATAGAATCATAGAATCATTAAGGTTGGAAAAGACCTCTAAGATATTGGATGTAAGGAAAAATTTCTTTACTGAAAGAGTGGTGAAACATTGGAACAGGCTGCCCAGGGAAGTGGTGGAGTCCCCATCCCTGGAGGTATTTAAAAGACGAGTAGATGAGGCACTTAGGGACATGGTTTAGTGGGCATGGTGGTGTTGGGTTGACGGTTGGACTCGATGATCTTAGAGGTCTTTTCCAACCTCAATGATTCTATGATTTTATGATTCTATATCATGAGCAAAACAGACTCAACTTGGGGAAATTAATTTAATTTATTGCCAATCAAATCAGAGTAGGATAAGAAGAAATAAAACCAAACCTTAAAACACCTTCCCCCCACCCCTCCTTTCTTCTCAGGCTAAACTTCACTCCTGATTTCTCTACCTCCTCCCCCCTGAGTGACACAGGAGGATGAGGAATGGGGGTTGCCATCAGTTCATCACACGTTGTCTCTGCTGCTCCTTCCTCCTAACACTTTTCCCCTGTTCCCCTCCTCTCCCACAGGAGACAGTCCTCCATGAACTTCTCCAACATAAGTCCTTCCCACGGGCTGCAGTTCATCATGAGCTGCTCCAGCATGGGCCCTTCCCACAGGTGCAGTCCTTCAGGAACAGACTGCTCCGGTGTTGGCTCCTCTTTCCACGGGTCCACAGGTCCTGCCAGGAGCCTGCTCCAGCACAGACTCTCCACAGGGTCCCAGCCTCCTTCAGGCATCCACCTGCACCGGCATGGGGTCCTCCACGGGCTGCAGGTGGATATCTGCTCCACCATTAACCTCCATGGGCTGCAGGGGGACAGCCCGCCTCACCATGGTCTTCACCACGGGCTGCAGGGGAATCTCTGCTCCGGTGCCTGGAGCACCTCCTCCCCCTCCTTCTTCACTGACCTTGGTGTCTGCAGAGTTGTTTCACATATTCTCACTCCTCTCTCCAGCTGCAGTTGTGCAGTTCCCCCCGCCCCTTCTTAAATATGTTATCCCAGAGGCGCTACCACCGTCGCTGATGGGCTCGGCCTTGGCCAGCGGCGAGTCTGTCTTGGAGCCAGCTGGCATTGGCTCTGTCGGACATGGGGGAAGCTTCTAGCAGCTTCTTATAGAAGCCACCCCTGCAGCCCCCCGGTACCAAAACCTTGCCACGCAAACCCAATACAAACCATTAAAAAAATCCATATATACACACTTTCCAGCTAAACTGAATTTTTCTTATCTGTTCTTATATTAAGCAACTAATAAAATATTCTCATATTGATTTTAAATTCTATAGTATTACAGCTGCAGCTGATGTTCAGGTTAATCTATTAAGAACTTCATAGTGGAATATAAAAAACTGCAGAGCAACCATGTGAAGATTCATAAGAAGTATATTGTTATATCTCATCGTTCTTTGGAAATTTAGGAAAGGCACATCAATAGAAACCAGAGATTTTCAGTTTAACAGAAAAGTTGAAAAATGTTGCTAAGTGCTTGCCCTAGATTTTATGGAAAACAGGTCTTGCTAAACCTGATTTCGTTCTCTGTTAAGCGTACCACTTTGGCTGACAAAGATAACTGTCAAATGTAAAAAATTCAGACTTCTCAAAGGCCATTACATGAGAACCACATAGAAAATTAGCACTATTAAATAGCATTAAAGCATAGATTTAACAGATAAAGAACTGGCTAGACGATAAACATAAAAAGTAGTCAACAGTGGAGTAACATGATTTGAAAGAAAATGTCTCTAATGTAGATTTGTAGCTATAGCAGCAAGTCCTGCACTACTGAACCATTTCATTAAATGGTTTGAAATACATAATAGTGCTTCTGATGAAAATTTTGGATGACATAAGGATTGGCGCAGCTGAGAATGCTGAAGGCAGAGTTGTAGAGGTCCATACCCCCAGAAGGGATGGGATTCACCTGACCAAATAAAACTGCCTACTTTGTGGATATCTGAGCTAGTCACCTCACTGTAAAAGCCACCAACTTTTTATAGTTAAAGGAGAGAAATAGGCATTTTTAGATGCCTATGATAGTTCAGATTAGTAACACCCTAAAAGTGCTTATTTCTCTCCACTGATGCTAAAGAAAATATAGGCTGATTCATGACATTGTAAGAATTTGAAATTAGTTGAATTTACTCCTATTCAATATTTTTTTTAGTACAAATAAGTTATATATTTAGGAATAAAGAAAATAGGTAAAGTCTACAGAAAGAGGGGTTGAATATTGGAAAACAGGGTCTCTGGAAAGAATTGAGGGCTTGTGGTGGACATGCAAAGAAACTCTTACCAGGTTTATGAAACATGAAAACCATGAAAAATTGGACATGAGCAATGTGCGCTCTCAGCCCACAAAGCCAATTGTATGATGGGTTGCATCAAAAGAAGTGTGGCCAGCAGGTTGAGGGAGCTGACTGTCCCCCTCTACTCTGCTCTCATGACACCTCACCTGGAGTACTGGGTCCAGCTCTGTGGTCCCCAGTACAAGAAAGACACAGACCTTTTGGAGCGGGTCCAGAGGAGGGCCACGAAAATGATCAGGGGGATGGAACACCTCTCCTATGAGGAAAGGCTGAGAGAGTTGGGGTTGTTCAGCCTAGAGAAGAGAAGGCTTCTGGGAGACCTTATTGCGGCCTTTCAATACTTAAAGGGGGCTTATAAGAAAGACAGAGAGAGACTTTTTACCAGGGCCTGTAGTGACAGGACAAGGGGCAATGGCTTTAACTGAAAGAGGGTGGGTTTAGCTTGAACATCATGAAGAAATTTTTTACGATAAGTGTGGTGAGGCACTGGAACAGGTTGCTCAGAGAAGTTGTGGATGCCCCATCCCTGGAAGTGTTCAAGGTCAGGTTGGACAGGGCTTTGAGCAACCTGATCTAGTGAAAGGTGTCCCTGCCCATGGTAGGGGGTGAGAACTAGATGATCTTTAAAGGTCCCTTCCAACCCAAACCACTCTATGATTCTATGATTATATGCTTATTTTGGAAAAATTGAACTTAATCCCCAGATATACATTTGAAGAGCAATACATCCAATTAGCAGCAAAGGGCAGTACAGAAGCAATTTTACTTCAGTATAGTGCACCATAACTCTGATGCAGGGATAATGCATAAAATTAGTGTTTACATTTTAATAAGGATGTTGTAAAACAAGACCTAAAGAAAGAAATTATTCAAAGGATGGGGAAAATTATTCTTTCAGTAAAAGGCTAAAAAGCTCAAACTGTTTAACTTTCCATCTGATGACTGAGGAGTGATTTGAATGCAGCGTTTAATACAGTAGAAAAAGCCATAACAAGAACCACTGACTGTAAACTGCTGCCAGATAGTTTTACACTGGAAACGTGGCACACGCTAATAGTGGGGAAAGCAGCCATCAGAACAAACTGCCCAAGGAAGTGATGGCTTCTCTGTTACCTGATACCTTTCAAGACTGAAGGCCTTCTCTCTGAAGGGAGATATACGTCTTTCAAATACAAATGTTCTTTAGTCCAGTGCAAGCTGCTGGCTTAAGGAAACGTGACTAAATCTAATGGCTCTTAAAAGAGCTCTAATCTTTCTACTTCTTGTTATGAGCAGCCTGCTTTTATAGCCCCTCCTGGCCTTAAGCTCCCCAAGTCTTGCTTCCTGTAGATTGATGAGTGGAGAATAAAGATCAGGCAAATACATGTGTACTGCCTGCGTTTCACTTCTGCCACAAGATCTACCGACACCAAATCCCTGAATTTACACATGAACACATTTCTTTCCAAAATCATTTAAACAGGCTCTCTGATGAACTGGTGCTTTAGCAGCATGTGCCAAAGCGTGAAGAGAACAAAAGCACAGCGAAAACCTGCAAGGAAGAATATGGATGGCTATACGAGAAGTGTTAGGTTATGTGATCATCTACACAAACACAAAGGAGCACCTGGAACAGTGACAAGTGGGGAAACCCCTGAGTTTACATCTGAGAAGACCCGATAGACCATCAGACCAGGAAGATTTGCAAAAACTGCCATGGAGATACAGAAGGTGGTGATCACAATTTGGTAGGTAGAAGTCTTGCTCCCCCCCCCGTACTACACTGGTACTTGATGTGATGTTAAGGACAGCATCATAATTCTGGACACTAGTATTGCTGAAAAAAAAATAATAGCATTTTCTGAAAGGTTAGGATTTTTAATCCCAGTGTCCTGGGTAATACTGATTTAAAATTTAAATTTCATCAGTTGATTTTCCCGGCAGCTTCACTTATTTTTACTTCTTGTTATGAGTTACATGCACTGTTTAAATAGCTGATTGATTCTTTCTCAGATAGCTGTCAGGTGCATTTCAGTGCCTGGAAAAGTTTTCTATATATACTTATGTCTCTAAGTTCTTATGCTGATGACTTCACCTGTTAGTATTCATTAACTCACAGAGACTGAGGGAGATTTAGATTATATCGTTGTGTGCTAGGAGATAGCCAGGCAAAAAAAGGTGTGATTTAAATTCCAGATAGTAATATCCATGAAATTGTTCATTTTAATGGAAATTACAACAAAAGTTAATGCATAAGATTAATCACGTGCTTGTGTGTCTTTCTATGTTAATTCTTTTCTATCGTGCATTCATTACAGAGCTTGGCTAATGGGAATCCTGAAACTTTCATACAAAGAGTTTCTTTATTTTGTGGATACTGAAAAGGAAAGTCTGCAAAGACAGCAGACCGAGAACAAACACTGAGTTCATGGCTCTCCAGTCTGTGCTTCCAAAGACAAGGCATTTCAGTAGAAAAACTCAACACCCCTTCCCCTGGCTGATGCCAATACCCACTCTGTTACCCGAGCCACATATTCCTCTGCACTGACTGCCTAAGACACTCACTAAGAGGAGAGGAATCAGTTTCTTCCTTTGTAGCTTATCAGGTCTCATTAAGAAGAGTTTTTCTTTCCACTGATTCTCAAAAAATCACTCCTTCAAACTGCATGCAGATAATTCTATGCTTCTTAAGCTGGTAGAAAATATGTGTTTGTCCATAGCATCAAACCTCAGAATTCATATGTGTGAAATGTATATAGCTTATGCATACAATCATTACTGTTGCAGGATCTGAAAATGATACCAATGACAGGCAATATTCTTTACAAGTAATATTTGCTTCTGAGGCACCCAGGCCATTAAATCTGAAATCAGCAGAGATAAAAAGCATGTTTAAGAAAAAAGGACAAATTAAGTTTATGAACTAAGAAATGGTTCCAATGGAGAGACAAGTATGGCAATAGGGCTAAGAACGAAGGACATTAAAATATCTTTTCTAAGAAAAAAAAAAAAAGAAAGAAAAAAAGCACTCTGAGGAATACAGATCAGGAAAACCATGAGATAAAAAGGAGGTGATTACAGAAAATGCACTATACCATCTGGATAATGTTTGACATCAGCAAAAGCAAACAAGAATCTGAAGGAATACATGTTCCCAATTATAATTATACATAATATATCATAGCTAGTGTAATGAAGACTTCTGTAGTTAAGGTTGGTTTCTAATTTCCATGCTATTCCCCACTTTTTCAGTTACTTGTAACATTTTATTTCATTTTGGCAGCATCACGTCCTTTCTCTCTGACTAGTACATTAAAAAAGTTCTTCTCACTAATATCTCCTGAAAGTGTTTCACACAGATGAAAGATCATTTCAAAAATATCACTGGAATAAAGAGGTCATACCAAATGAGAAGAAATTTTGTCCGATTCCACAAATATTGTCAGGGTATCAGATTCAATATTTTGATTTCTTTTGGCCCATGGAATAATTATATGTAAACTATGCTAAAATATCAGAGAGTTTGGTTTTATTAATTACCACAGTTGTTTCTCAGTATTATGTGCCTGAGATACCCATATTAAAATAGCAGTCCCAGTTTTTCTGGTAGTGGCACTGAAAAGAGAATCCAGTATTGCATCCTGAGGTGACCAATGGCCTAGACAGGCTGAAGACTGGATGGAGGTTGCTGTTAGAAAATTCCATGTTTATGAAAATGATCTGAAAAGTGTAAACACTTTATTCCCATGTCCTGGAATAGGGAACCATATGGAGTTTTGGATATATTATAGAAATTGGTCTAGCCACTAGACCGAGAAGCTGTATCATTAATTTAATCTTGAATCCTCACTAAGATGAATATTAAATCATTTCTCTTCATCAGTTCACCCAATATGTACAACAGCAGTAAATTAGATGTATTTTAATTGACTTATCCTTTGGGGAATTGCTAGTGTGTGGTTTTTATGAACTTCCTCACTATGAGCAGACAGCATTCACAAAATAAAGTGATGCATTCTGAGCTCGTTCCCAGGATTAAAAAGAAATAGTAAGTCTGGGTGAGATTTTGTAGTTGATCAAAATCTCACTCAAAGGACAGAATGACACAAACAGCAAGCAGAAATTTCCAATTAGCTGCTCATAACACTCTGCTGAGCTGCTTTGATATCTTCTCAATGTAGAGGTTAAGATGAATATTGCTCTTTGAACATTTAAATGGATATTAACACGTGTATTCTGTGACAAATTTGGACACCATCATACACGCCCCCCTGTATTTTATAGTATATACAGAGGTGTGAAAGAATATACGAATATGAGAATATACTGGTGAAAGAACACTCAATCTGCTGGGCATCTCTACAGCTATAACCAATGTAAAAATTAAGTGTTATTTAGCTGACAACAAACTTGTAAATATCAGGATTTAGGCAGAATGATACCAATTGCCTGAGTAAGTAGAAAAGGGATTAGTAAGATTTTGTCACAAGTTTTAGTCGTAAGTCCGTCATAAACAATATCCATTGTTATTTTAATTATGGTATTTGAAACCAAGCAAATGCAGCAATACCCAAATGCAATTAAATGAGAAACAGTTTGCTCTCAAGACAAATAACGAGATGGGCAACCAACATACTTAATTTGGGAGGATACTTTCATCAAAATCTAAAGTGTAACTTATGAGGAAGATGAAAACCTCAAAAGTTGTCCACCAGCGGAGCAGCGGAACAGATTAAATAGTGTGCATCTGACTGAAAGTGTAACATGTTTAATAAGGCATTGATTAGAATTTCCAATAGAAGTTCCATTTACTCAAAATATTTTAGTGCATGGGATATGTGTATTTGATATGCATGCATTTCAAATTATTAGACCAATTTTCATTAGCAATCCCTATATTGGCATGCTTTTGAGTGCTAGAAATGGTTTGCTCTGATTCATTTTCTGCATCAGTATATAATTTGATGTCAGAATTAGCATTGATTTTTTTTAACCTCTTCCCTTTCACAATATGCTTTCACTCGGGTTTGTTTGATCACCTCACCAGAGTCAAATATATATTTTGTTTACCGAGCTGAACATTGGCAATGCTAAAATAACTCAGGAATCCTGTTGTGCTCCAGCTAATGGAATGAGATACATGAGCGGGCAAGGAAAAGCGGTGGAGAGTCAATTTGTCCCAGTTAGTGGTGGGAGAGGGGAAGTGGCTCCCTTAGCTTAGTGACAGCGCAAACCTATTACAAAGCTGTGCTGTACGTGGCATTGCCCTCCTGTTTGGCTCTCGGACAGTCACACGGTGCCCTCCAGGAGACTCTGCTGGGAATGGGATATTTAGCACTGTACTATTTCCCAAATATTCTTTTTAAAGACAAATAAAATATTCTTTCTAAAGACTAATAAGGCAATGTGTACGGAAATAGAGGCACAGCGTTCACTAAGGAAATACTGAAGTCAGTGCAATTCTCTACTGACTTTTTGGAACGACCAAAGTCAGCATGTTAATACAAGCTGAAAAGAAATGACCAGACTACAATGAGCCATCAGTTGGAAGGCCTTAATCTCTCTCTACATAGTACAGTATGAAAATCTTAAGCTTTGTGACAGCAATGACTAATTTTAAGTGAACAGTTTATGGCTAAACTACCAAAGCTGCAGTATTCAGCAACACTCCGCTGAACCTAGTTTAGTGTACCTTGTAAAATTTGTGCTTATCCCATAAAGCTATTTATACTTCCTTCACATCAAATACCCAAGGACCCATAAAAATATTGCTTTTAATCTGTGGGACCCTCCTACATCTAAAAATATGTTTGTCACCTGGTAAGTCTGGATTTAAAGCCAAAGGTTCATAAAATTAAATTGGATTAAAACTAAATTCCCTTTTAAGAGAATGAGACACCACTTGCCCAAAGCCTTAGACTCTCTACTTTTCATCATGATGAACTGTAAGAGAATTGAGACACAGACTTCACAATGTGTCTCCTACAAACAGGTTTTCATATTTAATAACTCATTGTCACCCTTTATTCCCTGGAGACAGCTGATTTGACATTCCTGGTACCCCAGCGTCCACAGAGGCTGTAGGCACTTAAAAGCTTAAATTACAGCACAATAGGAAACTCCCTCTTAACTTTGTCTTTTCACATTTCTCACTATGGTAAGAAAAACATCCACATTCCCTTGCTCAGTCCCCCCCCCCCCCCCCCCCCAACACTTAAGAAATACAAAAGCACAAAGTTGAGCAAATAGAAAATACGTCTTCTTTATGAAGCTGACCCATTTTTTTGCCAAGTTACTTCTTAATCTCCTTCCTCTGAACTACGTACTTTGTTATGCCATTAGATCTACAGACGGCCTAGGCATGTTAAATATATATAGCACCATGCATATTTATGGTACTTAGTCACAATAAACAACTGGTTTGTGTACACTCAATGTCATTTTGTGCTCAGCAATTCACAAAAAGCCTGGAAAGAAGAAGAGATTTCACTATGATTAGGACTGTTGGTCAACAGCTACATTTAGCTAAGCATCTTTCAAGAAAGCGAACGATCATTTTCTCTTCCACCTGGAAGTGGAATGTGAGCTTTGTTTAGCCTAAGACTGGCAGCTCAAGTAATCTAGACTGTCATATCTTTATCCATCATCTCCATTTCCATTTAACTCTTCATTTGGTTTCAAATTCTCAGATCTGTAAATGAAGTGCTTACAGTGGTAGAAAATTTCTGTAATATAAGCTTGTAATAAGGATGTATGACAAGCTCAAGACAAATGTTTCAGGCATCGGATTAGATGATTTACATTAGTTAGGTTCTAATAAGATCAAGCCTTTAATCACTTAGTTTGCTAGTTTCAAATGCAAAAAAAATGGTTATTGGATAAAGTTCAGGTCACAGTGTCACAATTTTCAAAACATACTTTGGGGGTTTTTTTAACAGAAAGTTCATCAGTAAAAGGCTCTGGATTATTCTGCATTATTTCTCCTTTTGTCAGATGACTGTCTCAAGTAAAGACAGTAGAGGACTCAACCCCAAATTTGCCCTCTCCCAGCAGAGTAAATATGCTGAACTAAGCAACTCCTTTACCAGTATAAGGTTATATACTGATTTGTCTTATAGAAACAGCCAGTCTCCACATACTCAACAGAAAGAGACAGCCTAACTTAGGAGTGTCTCTGGACCATGCTCTGCAAGCCTGTGAGGATACATATTTCTCTACACTCTTAAGAACTTTGGCCTGACTTGCACTTGGAAAGTCACAGGCACCGGTATTTAAAATAAAATTAAAAAAGGCAAAAAAAAAAAGCAGCTGATCAAATTATTCTGAGCAAATAATTTAGCTGGGTTGTGAATATATTTTACAGCTATAAACCCATTGTTTTTAATAAGTAATATTCCAGCCCATTCAGTCACATCAAATGCAAAAAATTCTGACGTCATTTATGTGACACCTCTTAACTTCCTACAAATGCCTGCAGGACAGTGTACTATGGAGCACTATTCCAAAGCTGTGTTTTATTTTAAATATTTGCTTCACAAACCAAATGCTAAATGATAGGGCTTCATGCTATTCTGTCCTAGAATTAGCTTTAAAAAGTTAACACATATTTATTTGTAGCAATCTAAGAATATATTGCAATAGCCTGTTTCCTTACATTGGCATAGCCTGTGCACTAAAACCAGTCCCACTGAAACGAAGAAAGTGATGTCAAAGGCATGAGTTCTCATGTACTCTTAAAAATAGGAATTAGATCAGTCTCCAGTTCTTCAATCCACTGTTACTGAAGAACCACAGACAGTTGCTTGGATAACGAATTCTTTGAGTTATTTAACCAGAATATGAGATGCCTGGTCATGTTTATAGTTAGAAGGCAATCTGTTTTATGAGATCTGAAAATTCATAGAACAGCAGAGACAGTAAAAATGTACCATATATTGATTTTTCAGAAACAGTCACTTTGCATGAATCAGTTGAGCCTCCACTTACACAGCCTACTTTTTATCCTAAGTAATTCATTATTTGAAAAAACATCAAACAAAGAATATTAAAAAAGACCAACAAAATTAGTTACATCATATGAAGACAGATCTATATGAAGGACAAAGTACACAACACATACAACTTGAGGGCATTTCTGCTTGCCTATCGTATTGGGTTTGCATGGCAGGGTTTTGGTAGTGGGGGGGGCTAGAGGGGTGGCTTCTATAAGAAGCTGCTAGAAGCTTCCCCTATGTCCAATAGAGCCAATGCCAGCCGGTGCCAAGACGGACTCACCGCTGGCCAAGGCCGAACCCATCAGCCACAGTGGTAGCATCTCTGGGATAACATATTTAAGAAGGGGAGAGGGGGAACGTCCAACTGCAGCCGGAGAGATCACTCACCAATTTACCCACTGTCACTTTCTCTCTCATCCTAAGTCATCCTCTTTACCAACAGACATACAGACCAGGGAAAAAAATGTTAGCAGTGCTATTAGAAAGCTAAACCAAGAAGAGAGGTTTCACTCTTTAAGATCAACTACTCATTCAAATAGTACCTCTCCCAGCAGCTAAAGAAGGCAAGTTCTGACATTCATAGAACAACTTTGGAATTTGCTCAGCAATTATCTAATTTAAACTGTTGAATTACTAGGAAGAAGGGCAGCAAATAGTAAACCCTCAAAAGATTAAAAAAAATATGGGCTCAGAACTCAAGAAGTCATCCAGTTGTTTCAAAAGTCATAGGAAGGGTTTCATGCTCTATAAACATAGGTAAAATTTCTACCTGCTGATACCAGACTCCAACCACCTCTAAATTACAGTTCTCCTTTCCTTCCGTTACACTGGGGAAGAGTAAGTTTTAGCCATTTATTATAGATCTAGCTTTTTTCCCTGTTACTGCTTGAAATGGCCTTGTGAAAGCCTTGTTAATTCATCTGCAGAAGAAATGAAAAATAGTTATTGCCAGAAGTATGAGAACCTGCAATATGTGTGGTTAGCACACTTTCAAGCTGGTGCACCACCTCTTGGCCTAGGAAGCACAACCTACATCCATCACAGCGGAAAGAACTTTTTTTTCCCCATAAGGTTGTGTTGCAGAGGTAAAAAGGGTGTTAACAAATTCTTCAGAAAGGCCAGGGAAGAAGTTTTATCCCTTTTGTCCCAAAGCATCTGGTACACTAAGATCATGTGAAAATGTCCTTGTGGCCACTTCCAGTATGTTCTTTTGGACCCCCTCTGTAAGCAAACACCTACTCTTTTTGCACGTGTTACAAGGGCTCAGAGATTTCCCCAAAAGGAGAGTAAAACTGGATCTTATGCAAGTTCAGTTTCCCACCGCGTTCCCAGGAATGGCACTTGAAATCCAACAGTGGAACGTCCCACAAAGCTGCTCCTTTATCATCTTTCTTTGGAGTAATAATTAACTAAAAATTATCAGTAGTTGGTGCTTTCTTAATATGTTTTTGTACCTCTTCTGTCCTACTTGACCTATTTTTATTTTTTCCTCTACATAGTTTGGAAGCTATTTGGGAGAGGGTCTGCCTTTGCATTCTGTGTTCCTATGGCACTATTGCCTTACACTCTAGTTCCCAGTTTTCACAACAGCTATAAAGATAGCAGGGGAAAAAAATCTCTGAAAGAAGGAGTTGATTTTGCACACTTTGCTAGTGCTGATTAATGAAAAGCTCCTTAACTGCTTGAAAAATAGATTTTTTTTTACAAGTTCTGGCTTAGATTTTAAGATTTCACAAAAGGATGCATTTACCTGAATTGTAAATGCAGATTATATCAGAAAATATACTTCACTAAAGTTTACTCCAATTCTTATATTTCATTGCATAAATAATATCTGAAAGTTGCACCATCAGTGGCATCACTATGATATAAAAAGTTTGTAGTGTGGTTTTGCCAACAGGGACTTGGCAAGGTCATGGGAAGAGAGGGCAAAACCAAAGCAAAATGGCCAAATATTTCAAAGGTACCAGAAAAAAGTATCTTGGCACTGTAAGAGTGAAAATGAGACAGAGGAGAGGAAAGGAAAGGAAAAGCTAAATTGAACATTAAGAGTGACAGAGGTGTGGCTAGGAAATGGGGGTTGGGATTTTTAAATTTGGATGCCTACAATGTTTAGTTCTTTGTCTATAATTTCACTCTTCAAAATCAATCCCTAATTAATTTCAGTGAATGTCGCAGAATCATAGAGTTATAGAATTACAATTTGAGCTGGAAGTGACCTGTGTCATGTAGTCCAACTCCTTCTCAAAGTAGAGCTAACTTCAAAGTTAAAGTAGGTGGCTCAGGCTCTTATTATTTTAGAAACCTTCAAAGGGAGCTTTGAAAAATTGGGATCCAGAAGTTCTGTGGAGTTTAAGCTGAAGGACAATTTAAGCTAAGAAAAGGACAATTCTTTTGACAGAACTTCTAAGCAAAATAGAAGAATCTGGTCATTGGAAATTTAGTTTCATGAGCTGAACTGTGCATTTCTAAAGGGATAGAGGCCTTCAGAGTTCACTAGAAGGGGCAGAAACCTTTTGAATATAGGAGAGAAATGAAGAATGAGCTGTATTTTGCTTGCACCTATAAGGTTATAAATATGTAACTGAGAAGTTTTACCTGTCAAAACAAAAACTGCAATTTTCAAATACCTATGGCCAAGGTGAGATATAACTGTTCTTAGATGAGTAGAATATATTACAATTATATGTGTGTGTGTGGGAAGATCTAAGCCAACTCATTCAATGATAATTAAAACCTGCAGCAGTACTGAAGGATTACATAGTAAAGAAGCTATACATATTTTATCTCTCAACAATATACTCTGCCTTGTAGGAAATCATACAATAGCAAAAGTATCATTTTCTTAATTCTTTGGAATTTTTCTGTTTGAATAAGACAATTGAGCAACTTTTTAATTTTTATTAAATAGAGTTGGAATAAAGAGCGTGTTTGGCTCATGTTAGGATGCTGAACATGGAAAGGTATCTTAATTGTCTGTGCTTTATGGGATTCAACTGCTGCCTGATGTCTAAAATTTCTACAGGCTTTAGCTACAGATTAAGCTAAACTCAGTCATTCCTCATTTGTAGTGCAATCAGTTACAATGTTTTCTGTAAGCAAGAACAATCATTTTTTCCCAACAAAATAAAAGTGCTGCTTTTTTGTTATTGAGCGTTGGGTGAAAAAGGCATTGTAGAAAAAAGTTTCCCATGGTAGAAGCTGAGGCCAGGTGAGTTAATCAGTTTGCTCTTTATTTTAACCTGTTTCTTTTTGTTCTCTAAAATTCTCCAAATTATCTACTAATTCCTATATCTCTTTTCAGTACTTCACTGAATAAAGGTTCTGAATAAAAATATATTTTAACTGGATTCCAACATCAAGAAAAAATTTAAACCAAACATTTTCATATGTCACGTGATGACATATGAAAAAGACACCAAACATAGTCACTTGATGTTATCGAAAGTTCTACATTTCTCTATTGCACCAAGAAAGAAAAAAGTACAATTTGATATGAGTTTCCTTGAAACACAACTCTGTATTGTAAAGATATAATTTTATCATGATCGCTTTTACCCTGGGAAACACTTTTTCAAATAACATATGAAAAGAATTCCACTTGTAGCTGTACACCTCCTATAAAAAGTTTATATGAACAATGAAAAGGCTCTGAGCTATCCACAGAAAGAGCATGTATTACTAATAAAATTAAAGACACTGTTTAAATACTTCATATTTCACAATTCCTTTGTGCTTTTCTGAATTGGTGAAGATTTGCATGAAGCAAAGAGAAAAATCATTTCAATCCCTTAGTTGGAGACTAAGTAAATTAAAAAATTAAGTAGGACAGTTTACTGAGGCAGCAGGCATCAATGCAAAGTAAAGGCACATAGGAGTACACTTTACGATATAACATGCTGCTTTTTCCAAAAGATTTTACCACTGCAATAACTATTTTACCTTAAGCTACAAGTTGAATTATGACTAATTTCTGAGTTTATGCTCAGAGCTAAAAGAATTACATCAATCATTCCCAATGGTCAGGGATATCCCAACTTTCTAACTTTAATAAATAACAACATTTAAAAGTATTTAATCAGGATGTTGTCTCCAGAAGTAATAAAAGCACTTATGTTTCTTAAGGAAAATTACCCTTAGCTGCAAAATTTTGAAAAGCTCTGAAAAGGTAGTGAATTCAGATTATGACTTCAGGCTCCTGAAGTTTTCAGAAGCTGAGTTTCTCTGCTCGTTACTGCTGTGTAATGATGACTTCATGCAATAATTTAAAGATTGTCTAATAACTTGCAAGATTACAAAGACTGCTGCTTTTTTGATTCTTTAGCCTCAGAAGTTCTGGGTCAGTCTTTCAGAGTTGGGAAACATTTGTAGGTCTCATGATAGCCAGCCACTTATCCAGCCTAAATTGATTTTATAACTAAGTAATCAAGAAATCCCAGGTGTTTCAAGTAAGCAAGTTATTACGGAGGTAAGGGTGTTTTAGCCCCATCCAGAGTAAATTGATATTAAATAAATAGATAAAAAGAAATAAATATTATGTCTGTCATGAGGGAAAAAAAAACCTCTCAAGGCAGTTAAGAACAGTCTGACATTGCAAGTTGACCACATAAGCTACTCAATGAAAGAAAGGGAATGCAGACGGTCTATAATTAAAGTCTAGCAACTCTTAATTTTTACTGGCTAGGGACAAGAAATGAATTTCCTCTTCCTTAAAAAGGACTGACTTCTTTACACTAATGTAAGCCATCTTTCATCCAAGTTACCAATATACATCTCACTGTTTCCATGAGGCAGATGGTATAGGGACCACAGGACACAGGAATAGACGTGGTCTCCTCCGGGAAGAAATATGGAGTATATTCAGCAGCGCAGTGAGGTTAGGGTTTGCTCCAGAAACCAGGGTTAGCGGATGGTCAGGACCACACATTTGCTCTGCAGGAGGCTATGGGAATTTAAGCTGACACAAATATTCAGCACTTTTGGCTTAATTTCTCAGGAATGCAGGAAGTGCCTTCAGCAACTGCACAGCTACGCAGGTACCTCTTGGAGCCTTCAAAATTTACAGGGCTTTGTACAGAAGTGACTGTGAGACTGAAGCCATCATCATCTCAGAAAACAGTTATACCCGAGCTACCAGCCTCACTGGCAAATCTTTACCTAATGTGATTTAAAATAACTGAACTAACCCCCCCCCTAGTTTTTAAAGTTTACATAATGGAAATGACAACTGACCCAGCACCACAGAGTACAATTATAATTAACAGGTGACTTTTCTGAAAAATGTCTGTGGTGCCTTGGGGAACAATGTAGGTCACAGCATCAATTAAAAGCAGAACAACCTCTTCATTGCCTCTGTAACATTTAACCCCAAATCATTTTGTTGCTGTAAATTAAACAACCCACACTGCGTTACATCACAGGAGTGAAAAAAATCAAGAATAACTAGTTTAAAAACTCATTTCAAGCTCCAGCACTCACTTTACCCCATATAACATGGGCCAGCAATACAGAATACTGATGTTACCACTATTTTCCTCAGCTTTATTGAGCAAAACTACTATCTGTATATTCAGTTTTCTTTTACATTATCTGGATATTCATATTAGACCTCTGTAGGAAAGTATGTGAGAATTACTTAACTGAGGATTAAAAACAGCAGTTACCTTTGCTGCTGATTGCAAAGAAGATGTAAGATTGTTAAAACTCTAGAGTTCAGTTTTTGTAACTGGAAGCTCTAGTGAACACTCTTCTATGCAGGAAAGTGGAATATAGAAATAAAACACTTCAGATAAAATGTGTCTGCAGGGGCCACTACAGACAATTTACCTAATTACTTTTCTAATATTACAAGAAATATCAATGATTACTGTTAATAGAAGCCACTCAACAATTTAAAGACTTTCACTTTGAAAGAATTGCCCACAAATAGCGTCCCTTTTTAATATCAATAAATTCCTGTTTCTTAACAACAAAGACAATTTTAAGTAGCATTCAAGCCAGAAGAAAGATCTTTGGTAATAAAACCTCTCAAACGTTTTTTTACTTTTGTAAGTGTTTGTTCATCTAGAAACAGTGAGCAATATCTTGGGTTCAATTAAGTCTTTTTAAGTTTTATCATTGCTTGAATCTTCTTCTGTTGAGCTTGTGAGGTTGGACGGTCAACTACACAGCGGTGGTAAGCTGAACTGCCTGAGCAATATCTGACAAAGTCCATGAGAGAGACCACAAGGGAACTGACATCATAAGGAAAGGGAAAATAAATTTACAAAGTGCACCTCCAACTCTTCTACTACTTGTGAGTAATCACAAATAACGAAAATGCAGGCAAAATTAGACCTCCCGATACCCATGCAATATTTTTAGCACAAAAATTCTTCACAGAGAAATGCGTGAGTTGATAATTCTATAGGGGTATATAGGCAAGAGCAAAGATTCATTCCTGAAAACTTAGCAGGAGAAAAAGCTAAATAGCTATGTTAGTTAATAAATATGTCCCTGAGTACACAAAGGCAGTGGATGTGTACATCAGAGAAATTCCACTTTAATACAATCAGGTTTTGAGACTCAAACTCTGCCTGTGTTCGCTACTGCATTTTTCACATTACAATAAGGAATACAGGACCTCAGTTCCATTTTCCCAGCTGAAAAGTTAAGATTAGGCAAAGAATGTTAACTCCTGATTAGCCCTATATGCATCGCTACGTATCTCAGTGTTAAGGACTGGAATTCCACTGTTGAAGGCTTGCAGCAAATCCAGAAGTTAAAAATGGAGTGGCCAAGCTTCAGAAAGTTTACAATCTGAGTGTAAAACAAGAGACAACAGACATAAACCATTGCTCAACAGTTCTTTACAGGATTTGACCAAAGTCTTAGACCCCTCATTACCTAGCCATTGAATTTTATTTAGACATTAAGACAGATTTTGCTGGTGAATAGAACAAAAAGCATGAAAATGGTTTTTTTAAAACTTCACAATTGCACAATGGACCCTTCCATTCTTGCCTAACTGGAGATGAGAGTCACTTTCTCCCAGTGAGTGATACAGGGTAAGCAGGATGGGAATAAGTGAAGGTATTTTATTTTAGGTGCAAGTCAAAGCAGGGAGCTAGAAAAGAAATGCTATAATGGGGTGTAGTGGGGGGGACAAAACAAAGGTAATTTTAATTATACTTTCTCTAGGGCCTGATCAGTGCACCTATAGGCTTGCAGACTAGGGGCCTCAGTTTCTTCTTACTTCCAAATGTGCTAGAATGTTATTGTATGAGAACATATTATTCACTGCTCTGAGAATATGTGTAATGGTTGTATAATAATGAATTAGTTATACGTAAAACAGACAGAAAAACTCTAAAGACTCTTCAAGCAGTATGATGCTTCTCAAAATGTTTTTCAAAAGGAAGGAAAATATTCTCTCTCTTTTACAGATAGGAAAACAAAGGCAAAGAGAATGAAGCAAGCTGCCCAAGATGACTCAAGGGACTAGTTGCAAAGCCACTAGTCAAATCCACTGAGAAATTGATTGATACAACAATATCTGAATTGATACAACATATCTGAAGTCTAAAATCTCATTTTAAAGACCACCCGATTTTCAACCAGTTATACAAAATATCTCCGAGATGTAGATGGCAGTCACACAGCACTGAAACAACATCAAACCCTCTCAACAAAACCTTGCTGTTTTAATCAAAATTTAGCTACTCCAGATTACAAATCAATGAAGGAAATTAATTCAGAAATCAGTGATCCTGGGAGGATTCAAACTTCATCCTCCACATGTGTAGGCCAGGAGATGGCTGTACTGAGCTCTTTATGTGATGGGGTGTATTATAGAGTTAAAAAAAAAAAGGAAAAAAAAGACATATCTCCAACAGAAGCATAATAAAGTGAACCTAAGGACCTCATAACATATTGTGACTTTTTTTCCCTGGGACATTAATAACAGAAGTGTGGATGACAAAGAATATAGGTGTCACTTTTTTCGTGAGAAGCCTCTTCAGGCAAGCGGCCAATAACAAAATTTCAAAAGGTAACTGTATGTAGCGTGCCTTCTGGCTTCTACATAGAGTCTGATTGATTCGTGCCTGCATTAAAATGCAAGCTGCATATCTCAGGCCAAGAAAAACGTAAAATGAGAAAAGCAGCGCTAGCCTCCATTCATCCATGGGAAGGGAGTAAAAAGGAAGCAAATGCTCTCATTAGACCAAGTAATACAGCTCCACATTTCTTCATTTGAACTAGTGGCTGGAGAAGAAGGTGATAAACTGCATTAGTTATATGACTTGAATCTCCCTCAACTATATCATCTAATCCCACATTCCTGTGTTGAAGAAGTTTTTGCTGACTCTGCTGAAGGAGAGAACAGGCACCTAAACGGGTCAGGGTTTAAGGCAGAAAGTATCATTAGATCGCTGAGGTTAGCAATGTACTGCGGCTCATAACACTGACAATAACTTGTCTTAAACTAAAGTGTGCGTAACTATTTCAGAAAAGCATCTAATCTGAAAAACATAACAAGATTGAGATCTACCACTTCCCTTGATAGTTTGTCCTATATTCTCACTGCTAAAACCGCCTCCCCAGTATTTGTTTGCTTTCACCCTGGTACCTATTCTGCTTTTCTCTGCTACTCTGAAGAATCCTCTTATTCTCAGTCTCCCCACAGGAATACACTGTCATTACTGCATGTCTCTCCCTGGAAGAATTTTTCTCCACTCTAGTCTCTGTTCTCTCTCTTTATATGTATTTAATATCTTTTAAAAGTATAGTCTCCAAACCTTGTCATGATATTTCCATAACCTCACTGTTGTTGCACATACAAATAAAACCACCTCCTTATTCTTAACTTTTAGTCTTTCTTTTAACATTCAAAGTTCATAGGACAAGCTCTACTGAGTTGTCTATTCTTTCATCTGGAACCTTCTTAGTGTGACTTATTTCCACTGTAGGGGTCCCCTCTGTGTATGTATGGCTGGCATTGCTTCCTTCTGGCTATGTAATACTTCTCTTCTAGGGAATAATAATTTTGTTTGAGTGGCCTCTGTTTGCCAGGCTAGACTGTAACTGGATTGCTCTGTCTGACTGTTGTGTTCTCTTTTTTCTTTCTACTTTTTCAATCTTTGCATCATCTGTAAATTTTACCATCCAAGACTTCATGCCGCCTTCCAAATGATTTATGAAAATATTGAAATATTGGATGTTGTCCACATCCAATTCTAAATCGTGGAAGACTATCCCTCAAAATTTCTGTGTAAGGGTCATTTCTCGTTGACTAGTACTTCGAGATGTCAGCTAATCAGTCCTTAAGGAATATTATTTTGATAAAGTATACTGTTATTTATTTATACCAGATACAACGTAAAATTAAATCAAATGCCTTACAAAAGACTAAACAACACCTAGGACCATTCATCAAGCAAATTCACATTCTGAAATGAAGTTTATCTAACATAATTGCTTTGCTTTAAAACTATGCTAACTATCATTAATTTATTCCTACCATTAATTTATTCTTATGTTTGCTTTCTTAGCTAAATCCTCATTAATCTTTCCAATATATTTTCCAGGGCTGACATATAGCTAACCTGCTCTGCAGCATTATTTGAAAAAAAAGTTAAAAATAGCATGATACTCACACTCCATCTCTAGAATTTAAAAAATACTTCAACAGATCTCTTCAGCCTCCATTTTTAAGGCTCTTAGGTGAAAGTTATCAAGCAATGAGCCTTCTGATTTACTTATTTTATCACTGGAAGATGTTGTTTAACATGCTTTTAAAGATTCAGTGCTGTTTGCATAGTAGGGACACTGGATCTCCTACCACCATATGGGCTTGTTAAGGAGCAAACAGCACTTCCCTCCTACTGTGTGCCACTCAGTATTGAAGAGGTATCAGAGGTTTTGTTCATCTTTGCATGAATAAATGACATGATTAATTAAACAGTGATTGACTAGCTTCATTTCTTCTTCTTTTTGGTGTTACAAAAAAGCAGCAAAAATTAGTTGTGTGCATCCAAAATAAACCAAGAAATAAGCTTCATTAAACCTTTCTCAAAATCTTAGGAGGGAGAAATTGAGCGTCCAGATATATACTGTAAGAGTTCTTATCCATTATACTTGCCACTGAATTCATCTTGGGTTGCCACCTTAAGCACCACAAATTTTTGGCTCTTGTATTTAGGAAAATTACCTAGACATCCTAAGCCATTATAAACTGATGGCCAGCTGGCAGAGAGCTGTGCAAAGGTCACTCAGAATTGTCATCTGCCCTATTTATCCCAGTGTCTTGTTAACTCTGAAATCAAAGGATAGCAATTTGGACAACAATAATATATCACTTTAGACTACTTTTACCAGAAATATCCCATTAGTGTGCATTATCCTTATATCTTAAACTGCCGCCTTTTCCTCCTGAGATTGCAAAGGACCCATCTAGCAAACAACCAAAGTATCAAGTTTCTCACACATCTATTATCATAACAGCAGGAGGTCATACACTGACAAGTGAGAACACAAATGCAACATAAACTAAACTGAATATTTTGATAACAGAACTTTATGGAGGTTAGTATCCTGGTGCAAGAGAGTCACTGGTATTTTTGTTTGATTTGGAGTTTTTTTGTACTACTAGTTTCAATGACAGCTCCTTGATCGAAAAAGCTCTTTGATTAAAAAAACCCAGACAACTTCAACAATGCTCTTGTCTGTCAGGCTCCTCAGGACCGTGATAGCAGCACTATTCAGCACAAATATACTTAGTCTTCCTGTCCTATATCCCAGGCTGGTTCTGCCTGTTACACCTCAGAGATTGATTGTATCTCTGCAAGGCCAACAGACAATAAAAAGAAATTTCAAAAAGATAAAGGTGAAATTTTCCTGACCACATGAGTTATCTAAAGTCTAGACATTTACATCTAAGTTACTTGATCATAAAGAGTGTCTAGACAATGGAGAGAGACAATCATTTTCAGGGCACGATCCACCTCCATCTAGAGGAGACATTCAAAACAGGTTAGAAGAACTGCGTCCAGGAAGAGTCTCTGCATTGACTACCACGGCAATATCATTGACTTCTTCAGATGTCAAAAGTCAGGTGAGGCCAAATTGTTTTCCTAATAACCCAAATTGTTTTCAGATTGATCAGTATGTAGCCAAGGCTTCTTATATGCCACAGCATCTTGGCAATTATTGAAGCATTCACACAAATATTTTTTTTAACTCAGAACAGGTGCTTTTCAGTCTAGGGGAGCATTGGTGAGAAAAATTGGCAAAATTATGAAGCAGCAGTCCAGAAACTATTTCCTTTCCTCACTTATTTCTCACAGCTAAATTCACTACTCTCACCTGTGCATTAGTCCATTCCATTTCAGGAAAAGGTCCCAGCTGAAGGCCTCTACCTGTGGGATTTTCTTCCTCTTGGCCTTTCTGGAAGTACATAGAGACATCTACTCAGGACATGTTCCAAACTCAGATTTTTCATCGTGTTTGCATATGGTGCTTAGTTCTGTGTTTTTGCTTCCCAGGTTGTTTTTTGGGGGCTGGGGGCTCATTTTTGCTATAACTTCTTTGGGAAATAATCTGGCATGCCACCTATTCCCTTCAAGCTGTAAACCGGTGTTAACACATGCTGAATTGCCCAGAGGCTTTTTAACAAAAATGAAATGGCATTATATTACATAATATTCAAAATGTGAGAGCATATTATCGATTATAAATATCTATGGAATAGCTATTTATCCTTCAAGGGAGAACAAGCAAGGGATATATATTTTACAAGAATTAACACTGTACTACTATATTTCAGTTTATTTTTAGTATGCAACATCTACCAAACCCAAGTAATTATTAGCAAATCAAGCAAAAAGGCTGAAAGGAATAAATAAACATTCTCTTGACAGTCCACCTCTTTCTAGCTAAAATTAGAAATAACCCTGTTGCTTCTAAATTTTAAAACCCACTCTAATTAACACTATGAATTTGTGAAGTTTTAACAGTAGGAGACTATACATTTGCTTTTAATGAACATCAGGCGTCATTTTTTGTGAAACAGAATATCTGCAATGAATTCAGGCTCCTGCCTAGGCATGAGTCAATGCCGTTGTAGAAAACACACGAGTTCTTAACAAACAACAACAATATGGAAGAGCCCTGTCAGTAAAAGGGAGACTTATGTTGCAAGGATCGCAGTTTTTGTTAATAGCAAAACTACCATGTCTGTAGCGATGCATCCAATAGTTTTTTTTACAGAATGTTTAATACCTAAGGTACTGAAAAGCATTTTTACAAAGTCCATATTCATTATGATGTTTATGTGATGCTGACCCTCACCTTTGTAGTATGTTATTTTAGAGACTTTTTGTTTCTATATTACTAAAGAATACAACATTTTAAAAACAAATGGACAAAAAAATAACACTTTTTCACTCTCACCTGCAAGATTAAGTCTTTTTTAACAGCAAGCATAAAACCATTAGGTTAACAAGTCATTCAGGGAAGTCTTGAAACACTGTTGGTATAAAGAATGGCTACTAATTATCAAAAAACTCAGGGTATAACATTTTTAATGTTAAGTATAGTCTAAGGAAAAGGGACTTCTAGCTCCGCTTAAAAGGATTACTGCTGTCATACAACGGTATTCTCAAGAACTGAGCCTTATATTGATGCTGTCAAACTTTAGGCATTTAGATGTGTCAGCTGGGAGCAGAGTCCTTTGAGACATGGGAAACTCCTGAGAATGGTTCAGAGCTTAAGTGCACTGAGTCACTCTTAGGAGGATGCATTCCCACCTCAGTGAAGTGGGATGAATTGAGGTCTGAATATTCAATCGAGCTCCTACGGACAGGATTTTTAACATGACAAAATCTAGAGTAACTTCTTTTACAGTGTAATGAGTGGCCGTGGATTCCTACACATCAGGACCAAGTCTCCCGGGAGCGACTGGGAGGCATTAAGTGGACAAGTCCACCAGGGCTGATGCATTTTGACCACAGGAAGGTTCTGCATATATGTAGTTTAGTTTGTGAATTTGGCTATAGAGACTTTTGAAAAGGAATGTGTAGTTTCATAAACACAGATAGAAGAAATGCTCACAGAGCAGTAAGCACTGCTCTGACGGAGGAAACATCAAATGCAAAAATACAGAGTAAGGAACATCTATGTGGAGATCATTAACTAAGGAGGAGCCAAGAGTGAGGTTCTGCTGCAACATGGCCTTCCTTCAAAATATGAATGATTGCTGTGTATAAGGACATGGGCTAGAACTATTTTGCTGTAATCATTGGTGATGAGACACCAGCAGAACTGTATCATTTTGGGGGCACTGTGTTTTAAGATAGGTACTGAAAAAGCCAAAGGAAATCTACAGGAGAGGAAAAAGAGTGATGAGGGATTCAGAAACCACAACCACGGGAAGACTGAAAACAGGATATTACATGGGGTTAGTGATCAGTTGTCTCCACTGAGGACAGAATCCAGAGAACTCATCCTAAATTTGCTGCTGTGAAAAAAGCCTCTAACTGCTAGGGTGCTGAAACATTGAAACAGATCCTTTCCAGTCCTACATGCTATGACTCCATAGTTTTCATCCATGGGAAATTTATTCCCTATTAATTTCAGCAATTTTAATTGGCAACCAGATGATTAGTGGCCAGCTAACAGCAAAAGGCACATTCCTCTCTGCTAATTTAAAAAGAAATTATATATATACACTTGCTTTCAAATTAAGATTGTACAAATGGCACTAAGTGGATATACAATGTAGAAATGTAATCCTCTCTGTAAAAATAGGCTTTTGAATAGACTCTACTCAAATGCAAGTGAGATAGCATTTATAAACAGCATTCTTCATAAGCATCATATTGTATGTTATAAATGTGACAACCCTAAAGGTGAGATTGAGTTTCCCAAACAAAGGTGTCTTGTGTCATTAGATGCACTGTTGTGACAGGACAAGGGGGAACGGCTTTAAACTAACAGGGGGTAGATTTAGACTAGATATAAGGAAGAAATTTTTTCAATGGGGGTGGTGAACCGCTGGCACAGGTTGCCCAGAGAGGTGGTGGATGCCCCATCCCTGGAAACATTCCAGGTCAGGTTGGACGGGAGCTCTGAGCAACCTGCTCTAGTTGAAGATGTCCCTGCCCAGGGCAGGGGGGGTGGCACTAGATGACCTTTAGAGGTCCCTTCCAACCCAAACCATTCTATGATTCTATGATTCTATGATCACTTTGTCTCCAGCTGCTGCTTCAGTTTCCTTCTCTCATTTCTGACAGCCGCATGCACATCTCAGATCCTGCGGGACATCTATAATAGCACTAGACGCCTATATAAGACAACTGAATCTCACCCCAAAAAGTTATCCTTTTTTTTTTAAGAAGGTCTTCTATTTGTTAACAGACATTGTCATTGATACTAGGTATTATTGAGTATAAAGATATAGTTTAAATATAAAGTTTTGTGGTTTATTGCATAGAAAATCTAAATCTCCTGCTCTTTAATTAAAAAAAAAAGATGTTTCAAAATACCTTAAATGTTATGAACTACCATGGCAGTTGTGATCCCTTGGGAGAACTCACTTTTAAAAATCCAGCCAAAGTTTTACACAAGACCTAGAGACAAACAAGTGTCACTGTTGAAGTATTCCACTTTTAGAACGGTTTAAATATACCTATAGTCTGGAAAGCCTTGTTAATCTGTGGATTAAGGAAGGTTCAATTTAGTGCCATGGAAAAAAAATTAGCACATATTAAATACTGGGAAGTCCCTTGGTCCAACAAAAATTACCTTCATACAAGAACATCATACAGTATCATACAACGAGTCAGCCACACAAAAAAACTTGAGGAAAATAAAGTTTTCTGTTTAAAAAAAATCTTCATAAGGTGAAGAAGATCTCATGAAAATCTCAAGGAAATACGAAGTTCCTGTTAATCTTATGTAGAAGGCATTGAAGTACTGCTATGCCAAGTAACAGTAATAAAACATGAACATAGGGAGAAGAGACGTCTAAAGAAAATTGTGATAGTCTTTTTAAATAAAGCAATGAAAAATTGTTGCACTTGCAGGAACTTCAATATACTGAACAGTATCTTTGATCACATTGCTAAGTTCAAGCACGTTTCTTATGCCAATGATGTAATTACTAGATGAATTCTGCAGAATTTACACATATTCAGTTACAAGTCACTAAAATCAGCATTTAGCATGAGGTGATGAACTTTTGTGGCAAATAATTGCTTTTAAACTAAAAATTTCAATTATGTCAGACAATGAGAGGAAGGCAAGTTTCAATGAAAAGCTCAAAAATATATGAGGGTACAATTTCCTTTTAAATTTGAGTCCTTCTTCTTACCAACTTAAAACAGAATAATAAACAGTTGATAGCACACTGGTGATAAGTCCAAAAATACTTTTAAAACAGGCTTGTGAATGAAATGAAAATTCAGGAGCAGCAGATGGGTTTAACTGCTGTTAAATGTGGAGTGGTTTCCAAGAACATGTTGTATGTAATAATAAATAGCCAGAGACATAAAATTTCCCCAGTAGTTTAAATCCTGAGTATACGAGCTAAGTGAGGGCTTTCAAGCTTTGGCTCACTGCGACATCCTTACATTTACCCTTGTCTACAGCAGCAAAAATGCTTGTTATAGACAACGTGTGTCAGCAACGGGTGCAATTAAAGCAGTGCTGAACACAGTTTCACAAGCAGACAGGTTTAACATGGGCTTTCTGAAACAACAGCTCTTGGCTGTGCTCGCAGGTTAATCACATTCAGCACCAGCATATTCATTGTCAGCGGTGGATAATTATGCTAGTGTACACAATGCCTCCGTTTGTGCATATGTTTTACATAATAACCGTGTTATGAATTGTCTCCCTTTCTAATTCTTGATCTGGATGTGGGAACTGGGATGGTGCGCTGCATCTAGGATTTCTGCAGTTAGGATCTGCCTGCCTCCGTGCCTCATGCCCTATTGGTTCGAAGCAAATGTAAAGTCCCGAAGGCCTGGGAAAACAGGCAGCGACTTTTCTGTTTGGACTCCAAACTGTTCTGGCTTCACCTCCTAATCCACCAAAAAACGGCTTTGTCAAGTGGCAGCTATGACTAAGTTAAAGCTTCTGCACTTCTTAACATGTATCATTATATTTAACTGACGCAGATATTTGTGACATGGAGTAAAACTGGAACGTACAAAGCCATACAGTAATGCACAGAGGCACAGACAAAGCAAGGTTCAAAAGAATGAGTGCAACTGACAGAGAAAAGACATCTACATTGGGATTGAAGCTCAGAAAAAACCCCATTGCTTTTCTCTTCTGTTAAGCCAACTGCTTCCGTAAAAACAAAGGGTTTGTGAGAAACTCTGGAAAAGAGCATCGCCAGGTCCAAAGATGTCTCTGGTGTTCAGTGCAGACCTGTGCTTTAATACATGTATCTGCCTGCACAGATGCATCAAGGATGATTCTGGTTAGTTGGTGTATAGTATCAGTATCTGCTTAATACTATCTTGTATGAGCTGGAGGGAATGCGAGTAGTAAGGGAACAAGTGAAAGAAAAGAAAGGTGAGGAACCAAGGGAAAGAACTGTATCAGACAAGTCCAGAGATGTCAGATCTTCATGCAGATTACCAAGTATATGCTTGGTCTGTTGCTAGCCTATTACTTTTTACTGCTACCCTAGAAAATAATGTTTTCTAAACTGTCATCCCAATTAATTATCTCCATAAAAACAAATAGTGATATACCCATTGCAAAAACATATCCCTTTAATCCTATTACTATATTTCATTCCTGAAATGGATAAAGTGAATTCAGTCTGCTGATGCTCGTGTGGCATTCGGTGATCACTTGGTGCCCAGGAGTCTTCCAAGAGATCTTTCTCATCCTCTGCCTGGTACTTATTGCGATGCTTAGAAACAAGAGATTACTCTATTGTCTAGGAAACTCAGCCGTTAAAGCAACAGTCCCCAAAGCATGCCTTTCATTCCCATCCCAAAATTAATGGTTAAAAAGCACCAGCTGTATAAGCTCACACACTTCTAGTCTATCTAATAAGTAACCTTACCAGAGGAGTATTACTAGTTTGGAGATTTCTAGAGCTGTTGCTTCTGTCCAACGTATCTCAACTGAAATGCCCTTACTACTGCTGTCAAATGGATGAAAACCCACTTGTTTTTGTTGCTCCCTGTTCAAGCTGCTGCCCGTGCTGGTTAGTTCAACCTGCTGCAGTACTGTAACACCACTACTCCTGGAAATGGCCGTATCACCAAAAAAAAGGGAGCTGAGTAACAGGCTCAAGCCTGGACCCTCGCTATCCTCACTGTTAGTTGAAGCCCTGGCTCTGTTTTGGGTCTCTCCAGCTGGCTCCTTCCAGGCCAAAACTGCTCTGGAAGGGGCCAGACTTCAGTAGTGTGGACATGAGCCAGATTGTGCAAACAGACCTTCTGTTCAGCAGTGTAGACGCAGCCACTTTCTACTATCGGAGGTGCGCAATACCATTATCTGAAGGAAGAGTACCCGAGACTTCAAACTGTATCAATTATTTTGCCATGTCTTTTTCTTTTCCCACTAGCAACTCTCCAATGACTTTAGAGGTGGTTTCTAGCAATGCAAATATACTTGTTTTCAGGTTTCTATTAATCAGAATTACCAGTGATGACAATGTCACTTCACTGGAATTATCCTGGAATTTGAAAGTGCTGAATATGGAACACAGTCTGACCGATTTTGCAATAGTGGTTTTGAGGGGGTTTTTATACATTATTTTCACCAGCCACTTAGACAGGGAATTATGGGGATAAGAGATAACATCATTAAACCCAACCTTTATTGAAAAGTACTTAAACACTTGTTCAGTAAACTGTGGTCTGTTCTCAGATGACTAAGCCAGTTGTACTATCTACAGCAAAAATGGATTTGATATGCATGAGCTCCTCTTTCATAGGAGCATTTTCTGATAAAGTAAGGCTAATCATCAAGCCCAAATACATAGGTTTGTAGGATATTTTTTTCCCCCTGAAAATGTAAACAAATAAACGTCTTTTTTTTCCAGGGAGCCATTTTTTTCTAACAACCAACATGAGCCTCTTTTGCATAATGTAGGCTTGCATATCCTGCAAGACTTCAGATCAGCAATACCGTTCTTCAGCTGAAGCCAACTCAATATATTTTGCACCTTCTTTTGTGGGTTGTTCACTCTAAATGACCTTCATTTTCATATATTTTTTTCTGTAGCATTTTGAAGATCCTCTTCCTAATGCCCAATTCCTATCTGCTCCAGGAGTTCTCCCCAAAAATGGTTAAATACATGCCACTGCCAAATGTAGTCATTTTCCTGTGTCTTACCTTGAATCTGCTCTGGCAGCCTCTGCGCACATCTCCTCTGAGACCAGACTGGTTATTAAAATCCGATTATTAGGAAACAAATTTAGACTCAGGACAATTTTTTCTTCTAAACCTTTGTCAAATGCATGAGAGACTTTGTCTACAACCAGTAGCTCTCTTACAAGTTTATATTCAGTTCATGAATCACATATTTTAACCAAAAAAAAAGTTCTTTATCTGTGGAAAAATGGAGATTTCCCAAGCCCTTTTGGCAATTGCTTTGTGGTCAATATTAACTTAGGTTGGTTTCCTATGAATAGGGGCGTGAAATATTTGCACGCACAATCTAAAGTCTTCTGTATTACAGCAAACTGTTCAGTCTTTATCACCCCTAACATCAAATCTATTTCCAGGCTTCACAGGGTGGAATAAGAGGATTGAAAGAAACTTAGTATTTCAATTATGAAGATCATAAATGAAATAAGATCCTCTAATTCTTTCAGCTTCCCAAACTCTAGAGTAAGACTAAAATATTAATTTCCTTGTGTTGCTCTCCCCTCAAAGAGGAGAGATGTGTGTTGAGCATACAGGTGTCAACATGGATCAATGTTATGATCTACCAGTACCCCCAAAAAGCAAATAACTTAACATATAACAGGACTTAGTTCAGCTTTGACCCAGCAGCCCACTTTTTTCCAGAGAGCTTCTGGTCATGGCTTTCTAACCTTTCTAGGTCCTACTGCTTGTGAGGCTATCACAGATGTGCTTCCCAGTGAAAGATTTTGGTGGTCCAGCACAACTCAAAAGGTAATATAAGGAAAGAGTATCTTCCAGGGATGGAAAAAGCATAAATGTACTTTTTTTCTAAGGTATCTGCTGATGCATCAGGCTCATAACACCTGGCATAAATTTTCTCCAAATCTGTTTGGAGAAATCTGTTTTTTCTTACCAAAGCTAATAACTGTGCTTGCTCTGCCAGTCCTTACGGTACAGGACATTGACCCAAATGCATGAGTTCCAGATTGGTTGGTCTTCATCATCTCTTCTGATGCCTCTGGAGACTATAATCATGCTCATCTGCTGAGATGAGGGTGTTTGTTTATGCCATTTTAGTACCAGAAAGACCTGACTGGCCTTCAGCTGCCACTGGAGAAAAGCATAGCTTTCCTATGGGTGTGGTGCCATATCTACCACAGACACATTGGGGGATGTCTCAGATGCCCAGTGACATTTAAAATGCTGCTAAATGTCTGTGTTTGGGCAGGTTTATTACTCCTGGAGAATATTTTTCCAATCTCCACTCTGCTTCCTTCATTTTTAGGAATGCAGCTTCCTGATGAGGAAAAGGAGCTCCCATATTTTCCGCTAGTAAAAGAAGTGTGTTTTCCTTGGTACCGTTACAAGATGAGTGTCTTCCAATGTGCTGATCATCCATCCAGCTAGTTCAATACTTCTTTAATGTGGGGTCTCCAAAGCAAACTCTGCTGTTCAGGGACCTCTCTCCCTGTTTAGCTTTTGCACACTGATGTGGCTATGCTTCTTTAATGGCAATAGGTGCAGCACTTAACTCTTTTACTATCAATAGTAAATTTACTATCCAGTATCCAAGCCTGTACTTTTCTAACAATGAAAACAACTGTTCCTGGCAACATAATGGTGAGTATGCCATGTCCAACTTCATGAATGTCCCATTTATTTCCAGTTCAATAGTGTATTTATCTCCTAATGAACTGCTGCTCATTGCTCCTATGAGGATTCATCTGAGCAAAACATGCTGTTGGTTCTGGCCAACTTTTGCAAAGCAATATAATCCATCCTCCTTCTCACATCTTTCCTTTTGTGACACCCAGTGGGTTGGCTTCTGTTAACTAACTCTGTTTCTTCTGGAACTCCACATGCTTTTTGCTGCAGTCAGAGTTATGATGCCATACGCTTTGCTCTTTTCTCTCACAGTGTTGAGGTTCTCAATCAGGGTATAATTATCCATCCATTACCCTGAGTCTGGACTTGGTCCCTTCTTTTGTTTGTCAAATCCTTACATCTTTCCTTTTAGGACTTTTAGTGACATTCCTGAGTTTTGTTTACCTTCCCAATCACAAAAGCTGTGTCTGGATGTGACTTGGGCATGCTCAATCCCTCCTCCACTGTTTTCTGCTACGGGACAGCTAAGCAGGCTTGACATGCTCTTGGAAGAGCTCCAGCTGAATGACTGGGAGAAAACAAACACAGGGTGTAATACAGAATATAGAGTCAGCACGTGTTCATGGTGCACACCGAGGATCAGCAGTGTGGGGTGCAGAGGTGACTACGCTTAGGTCTCCATGCACATGTAACCAACATGATCTCTCATCAGACACTCAACACCCCAGCAATGCCAAATGGCTCTTCACTCACAGAGTTACCTCAACCTTTTGTATCCCTGATTAAAACCACTATTGCTATTTCATGCTTGTGGGGTATAGAGCATTCCTCATCCATCTTTACTTCAGTTTTATAGGCTTTCTGTCTGAGTCAACAAAAACTATCATCAAACATATCAAGGATTTCAAACCAGTGATTGTAAGAAAAGAAGCTGCCCTTTGCTGGCATTCATTGCTTGCAAAACTAGAGTGTTGTTGCTTTCATTGTCCTCCACCTTCCTGGAGAATTTCAGCCCTGGTGAGGTTGGCTTTGGAGTGTTTCACTCTCCTCCTGTGTGTATTTTCTCTGTTTCTTTTAACTCCTTCTACCAATCGTGCTCAGCGATCCCTTAGTTCTGACAGCGCTTGCAAGAGGTCTCCTGTAGATTATGTCTAGCTGGTTTCAGCTAGCTGGGAATAACCAAAGAAATCTGATGTCGCCTTCCATGACCCAGAGACTGTCTCTCTGACATGAACACAGAGGCATTCACTGGCTATCTCAGAGAGGACTAGTCTAAAAGGGGTCTGTCATCAGGCTTGTTTAAAATATATCCTACCTCATTTTAAAGTTTAATTTCAAACCTGTCTTTCTAACAAAATAGAGCAAATGTTACTACAAACAAAAGAAAAGTAATTATGACATTTGGGGAGTACAACTATGCTGTATTTTTGAGTGCCTTCAGGGGCATAAGTGTACATTTTAGCTTTTGTGCTATATCCAAATAAATAAAATATACCAATTCAGAAATATGTTGGCAGAAAATCTTTATGCTGTTTAATTTTAGCATGATGGTAAGTATTAGACGTTTTTTCACAGGAAAAAAAAATGTGTATTTAAAGAACAGAAATAATTGTTCTACCTCAGTAGGTCCAGCTTTCCTATATTTAAAGGAGAGTCACTGTTTAAAGACATTCCCAAATTTAATTGTTCTAACATGTAATCCCCCCAATGACAACAAAATAGAGTTTTTATAAAGTTTCTTTTTAAATATTTCTCAATTCTCTTCAGATGAATTCTTAGTGAGTTAATACTTACATCTGCTTTATATACTCACAGCTCTTAAATACAGTGAACTCTTACTTCTTCTGTCTTTAGGTTTATATCTTTGGGATTTTAGAAGCCTGCAAATCTTCATATTATTCCGTGAGTCTGCTCAGAATATATCTATACATACATTATGCTTATGTTATGTATATATAATGCTGTCTCTTTTGACTTTATACAACAGCTCAGCAAGAATATGGTCATTTTAGTGGATGCAGGGATGTGTATTTATTGTATAGGAAAAATTATACACCCTCAGTTCTTCCTCTAAAGTATTAATCCTCTTTCTGAGCCACTACCCTGAAGAATTATGTCACTGAAAATAGAGTTACAGGGCAACCACAGAAAAAAAAGAAGCTGTAGTTTGGAAAAGTACTTTACATAATACTTGTAAAGCTCACTAACACGAACATGCCATTCACTGAATCTCATGACAGTAATAAAAATGAATAGTACCCTTTAATGCCTTCACCATCTAGACACATTTCACAAGAGTATAATGCGTGTTTTTTTTCCACTAAACTTTCCCTTATTCACTCTGCCTGCACAAAATAGCTCAAATTTCTTACAGCTGTCAGTCTCTCCCCATATCAGCACTAAACACCTCCCCCACCCAGATCATCAGTCCCCTTGCTCTGCTAAGACCTTCATTTATGAGAGACACTTTCTCATGGCTGATGTGTACATTTTGGAAAAACTGAATATGGGCGAGGTGGGGGATGGAGACAAAGAGATTAAGGGAATGTCTCTTGGGAATGCCTGCGGGAAACACTCTTCCTTCAGGTGATACGGGAGGACTGGAGACAATTCTGCTATGTCACCAGACCGCTGCATCTTCCGTAATCCCTGATAGATAGGCAAATGATGCCTAACCCTTTTCAATAAACTTTATGGGTGAAATTAGCTCTGCAGTATTAAGTGCTTGCATCAAAGTGCAATGCGTAATCAAATGTTTGATACTAGTGAGCTCACCGGAAAAAAATGGGTGCCAATTCCATCTCACTAGCTCATGGGATTCATGACTGCAGGGTGTCTGTCACAACTGTAGCTAAATCTGAAAAATGATAGATCAGATTTATGACAAGAAATGGATTGTTCAGGCATTACGTTTTAGCATGAATACTTATCAGACTGGACAGAAATTCAAAATCTTCTCTATGTTGCAACACTTGGCTAGAGAAATAGCAAAAATAAATCACTTTTAAAGATGAGATTTCTGGTTTGATTAACATCTTCCTGATCAGCAACTCCTAAATCACTCTGACCATGATAATGAATGATCCTATTTTACACAAACATACACACACATCCACTGCACACAGGAGACAGAGCTAAGGTTGCCATGGGAACTTTACCTCCAGATTTTTTTGGTTTTGTAGAATGAAAATAACACAAATCTAATGTTTCAATAATTTAGTTTTACCTTGTAATTAATTGTGTTCATGTGTTCTTTAGGCAGGAACTCAGTTTGTCTGATAGGTACAGTCCAATGCGGTAACTTTATTCAACATTTCCAAAACTTGGTGTTCTAAGCAGGGGAAATTTTAAACTGAAGTCACTGTGCAGGAATGACTACAGTATAGTATAGAAATAGCTGCGTCAGTGTTAAAGCAGGTGGTTCAGCTGCTACTAAGGTAACCTTCATGGCAGCAATGAACTTAACGCAAGCTGTGCGATTGCAATGTAGGCTGTGCCAGCTGTTGGCACAGGCTGACGCTGTGGGGTGGGAAGAAGCAGAACACTTCTGGAACATGATACCTCCCCTCCACCAGCAGCCATTCCCCACACACATTTAATCCACCATGAGGAGCACCAGCAGTCCCCAGTCTTGCTCACCAGCATTGCTCTCCACTCACTCTTTCTTGGTTCATCCCTTTTCTTCTCCTATGCTCTTTCAGGCCAAATCCCAACTTGGCCTGGATGTTCAGAAAACTTGAGCTACCTCTGAGTGTAGAAATACACTCAGGCTCCTCACTCTAAACTTAGGCTCTGGGTTTTCAGAAGAGCTGACCTACAAACCTCATTGATGTTAGAGATTGAAAGTATGCAGCAAATAGCCTTCCTCAACAAGTCTTCTCTCCAGATGAGGGCTTTTGTGTCTTACAGAAGTTGCATGAAGATACCAGAAAAGAAGAATGGTCATTGGAGTCATCCTTTTCAGTAAAAGGAAACTCAATCTTTTGTGCTATCCATCTCTGGAGCAAAGTATACTATTAAAAAAAGCAGCAGCCTTTCCTCCATGTTTAAACATGTTGCTTCCTCTAGAGACTTGGACCTTGCCATAGGTTGTACACAAAACGGAGGATACTAGCACTGTGCGAGCATTATTGATCTAATTGCAGTAACAGTGCCGCTACTGACCCCAAGAACATTAGCTTCATAGCCTGCAGTTGATATACATGTACAAATACTGCTGTCAGTGCTGCAGACATGGAAAATGTGCTTTCTGAAGAGCCAGCTGGTGTATTCAAGGGGAAAGGAACTGAGAAAAACCAAGTCTTTGTCACTGTAATGAAATGAGACTCTACCATATAGGTCTGTACTGAGGAAGGAGTTTAGTTAAAATTTTCAGTGTAAGTCTCCTCTCTAAAGGAATAGCACTTAATACATGTTAAAATATAATGGTATAATTGGAACTCAAGTGTTTGGGTTATGTAAAAGGTGCTGTAGGCGTATCAGCTTAGACAGAGGTAAAAACATTTTTCCCTTAAAGGGATAATCAGCAATATTTTTAGTAGTGGGGGTGCTTAAGCCTAGGAACTCAGGGACAAAAAGGTGCTGTTTGGACCTCCTCATTTAGCTCTGTGTTTGCTTTGTTCCCACCTCTGTCACTGACTGGACTGTAAGAATATTTTTGCAGTAGATTGCCTGCTTAATGCAACCCCAGCTGGGTGCCTACACAATGGCAACACTGCTACTGCTTTTGGTGAAATCAGCATAAAACTGAATCGCCTGCAAGCATCAATCATGGTGCTGAAAATAGGACTAGATAGTAGCATTAAATAATACAATACTTGGCATGTATATATAGTAACAGGTCATACACTGAAGCCACAAAAGAAGTTTGTGGCAGGGCCAGGAATAGAAGAAATCAGAGCTTTAATCTCTCCTTGAGGCAAGGGTTAATATTTTATACAGAAAAGAGTAAACAGCCACACATCACTGCTTAGCGCAGTCAGTTTGGAGGATACAGTAAAAACAAATATGATTTTACTCACAGTGAGTCAAATGACAATCAATGGCCCTACAGCTTTTGAGTATCCAATTGAAGCCCTTGAAAAATCAAGTGGATGTATGGGACGATAGGCTACTACTCCATCATAGGATGAAGATAAGAGAACGTCACTGACTTCTTGGGTTTTCAAATACATTGCAAAGCTTTCTAGAGGAGAGGACCTGTTTATTTTGAAAACGGTACACTGAACTGCTAGGAAGGGGAACAGCAGAGCACAAATTAAAGCTGTTGTCAATTTTTTTTTCTTTTTTTTAAGATAAAAGAAGAGATGTACAGTTTCTCAAGCCAGGAAAACAAAACAAAGCTGAACAAAACACGCATGTACAGGGCCTACACCAGGTATTTTCTAATTTCATTACTGTTATCCATGATTGTCTTTTCAAATACAAGAAAAACATCCCACGGAAGAAATTCCAGGAGGAAAACCCAGACCTTAAGCTCCTCATTGAGAAGTTTGTACCAAACTTTGGAATCTCCAAATCCAACAAAAATTTCAACAGAAATCAAGAAAAGGTTAATCCAAACTATAAATATTTCCCTAATTTCATATTTCTCCTTCCATGCAATGCCCACTGAAGTCCTCCCTAACTCTACTCTACTCATACAAGGGTTTTTGAGGAGTTTGAGAACAGTACAGATATCTTGTTTCTAGGTAAGTCAAAGCCTCTCTTGGTAAGTGAAGGAAAAAAAACAACCCTACTTTTTGACTTTGTTCTTAAAGTCTCAGAAGATCAGGACTTGTGGATTGAAAAAGCTGGGTGGCCTAAACAGAGCTCCCTCTTTAATGCTCACCTGCACTGACATGAGAGGCGAGAAGAAGCAAGGAATGGTCACCAAGACCCATAGGACAAGCTTTCCTGCCTTCCCTTAGTTCAACCACACTGTGTATGTGACAAAGAGATGGGCAGCCCTTTTCCAGAGGCATTCCCAGCACAAATATCAAGCAGCTCAATTGAATTTTGCCCTAAGGCTAGTGACTGGAAGTTCTTAATAACGGGTTTTTTAAAAGGCAGATATTCAGACCCAAAAAACCCAGCAACAATTACAGAGCTCCTTAAAAAATTCAGAGCCTTTTTCACTTGTCAGTTTTTCAAGGTGTATTTGCTCTAAAATGTGTTTGCTGTTGTGGGATTGCACCTGAAACTGATCTTTGCAGGCAGCAGCCAAGCACAATGGTGCATTTGGGAGCAGGGAATAGCAGCAAGTCGACATGTCTTTAAGCAGTCTGCGCTCTTCTTAGGGGTCAAGCGGCAGCTCAGCAGCAAGGTGCTAAATGGCTGTTTGTATCAACGCTGCAGGCAAGGCCAATAGGTTTTCTACAGCCAAAGAAGCGATGAAAACAGCTGTAGTTGGTAGCAAACACAGCCAGAAGGCCACCATCACATGAAGACTGGTCGTTTCCAACCACAAAGCTGCCAAATCCTCAGGTGTCTCTGCTCATATATATGGCATTTAATGTTTAGTGATAACACATTGAAAAAAATAAAAATAAAGTGCTTTGCTCTTCTTTTGGGATCTTACCTGCTAACCGGTACATATGATAGATGCCTACAAGGTCTTTCTCTTTTGGGAATGGCACTGTAACTTTCAACATCATTATATCAGCATGTGTCAGACATGGAATTGTTTTGCTCACACACTGTAGGCTCAAGACCATTATTATGAAGGGGAGAAATTAACTTCATTTTCAAAACTTCACACACAGAAAATGTAATTTGCTGAGTAACAAGTTCAAAAACTATTCAGCTCTTTCTGGTTTTCAGCACCTTCTCTTTTGTCCTGCTACAGCATCATTATTTTCTTATTCTTTGCAGTACACGCTAGTCTTTTTGGATGAAAAGAAACTATTCCATATTAGTCACAGCAGGAAAACGAATTTTGGCTTGCAGTTGGTGAATGAAGATTATTACAACTTTTATTCACATGCAGAAAATAACAATATGATAGCTAAGGAACACCAGAAATGCTGTGTTTACTCTAATTTATCACTTTTGCATGCCTTGTCTTGTACTCAAAAAAAAACTAATGCATGACTACATTAGGCCTCTTTGGTAAATTTTGTGCCAAAACTTGTTGGCCCTAAGTCCAACTAAAATCCAACCGATACCAATGGACCACATGGTGTTGTACTGTATACCCATTTAATGCTCTGTGGAGATTTTTTCAAGCTAATCTAAGCATAATAGGAATAGCAATAGAAGACAATCTTCAGCCCTAACCCTAATTCCTGAAGCTAAACTACACCAAAGGATAGACGTCTCATTAAGTGCCGTGCCTTGGTCTTTACATCAGTCATTTACGTGGTTTAGCCAAATCTGGAATTACTAATATGGAGGTATTTCACTACGATATGCTTTATCAGTCTTACTTTGGTCTCTGTATCAGCTTCTCACCATCTAAGTAGGGGAATAAATTATGTAGGAAATTCAAAGTGGAATCTGCTCCCTTTCCCTTTCTTGGCTTATTTTCATTTTAGTTGCTCTTAATTCAAAGAGTTAAAACCTTCTTAAGAAAGAAATGCTTTAAATACATTGGCAGGATTTAACTTAGAGTTTTTGACGACAAATCATGTTGTTATTTACTGCACCATTCAAAGTCCTGTTTGACTTCTCACTCTTGCATAAGAAATTTCAGGGACGTGTCAATGTGCATTTTCTATATGAGGCAAATAGACCTCCGTATCACAAACATTTTTGACACTTTCAAATGCAGCTTTACAGCCTTAAACAGACATTCCACTTCTCCCTCCCACCCACCATCTCATCCAAGGCCTACAGTCACCAAATTTTCAGAATTTAAGAGTGGGAGTATCGCTAATGTACCAGGTAAGTGCAGCGTTTAGTGACCTGTTTGTGCATATGCACATATATGTGAGAGGGTATGGACACGTTTCCCTATTTCTGTCTGCTATTTACTCTAGAAATGCCCTGTTAACTTCATTCTCCTTCTCAACCACATCCACTGACCTGGGGTCTAACAGTGAATTTTAAGTGAGAGCCAGCAACAGCAAAGAAAGCACATATGCATATTTGAGAAGTAAAGCAAAGCAAAGTAGGAGATAAGACACAGGGCTGAATAAATGAAGCACTGGAGGAAGAGACGTACTGCATGGTCAGATCCTTAGAAGGTGTTTAATTGCCATGAAAAGACAAGGGGGCTGGTACCTAAGGATCTTGAGGTTCTTGAGAGTCTTGAGACCCTCACAAACTCTACCTGAACTTTTTTACTAATAGAGAAACTGAAGCACAAAAGGTGAAATTCTAGCCCCTGTAACAGCAACCTCTACAATCCGAGCCCCTGGCAACACTCCTAATTTTATCAAAAGGGGGTTAAATTGACTCTCTCCACATCTTCTATGGAATCAACAGAAGAACAGGGAGTAATGCTCAGAACATTTAACCTCCTTTCCCTTGTTTCAAACACTGGATTATGCTTCCCAAATTTCCTTCTGTTTTAGCTGAAGAGATATTTCACCTGGCACTGCTTAAAAACCAAACCGTTTCTTCTGCAAAGTGAGGTGTACAGCTGCATGTTAAGTCATCTCTCATTTCTCCTGCTTTCAGTGAAATTTGGATGAGGTGATTTATAGAAGTCCTTTCCAATCAACATTTCTATGATTTTGTGATTACTTTGTACACATTCTGATAATGTGAACTGACCCTTTCCTATCTAAGCTCCTTTCTCTTATGAATAAACTGAAGACAATAGAAGAAAAATCATCAGACTACAGAACACTAATTCTTATTTAATAACAGAAACTTTATTAACTCATGGAGCCCTATGCTGTCCCTCCTGGTGAATACAAATAGTCAAGAAATAGCTGGTGTTTGCATGCAGAATGTGGATTAGTTTGAGAGCAGCTCCGTTTTTCTGGCTCAGCACACTGAACATTTTTATTCCAATTACACTGGAAAGTAGTAGTTGCTAATGCTCTGTGAAAAGGTGCCACAATCCAGCACCAGTAAGAGATTTATACATCAGATCTGTACAGATTAAGCAATTGTAGACAGCAAATTAAACCTTTGTTTTAGGAAGCCAGCTCCAGCACAAGATGCAACAGCCTGAGGTTCAACTCCCAGCTCTGTGAGGAAGACGATGTTCCTCTGTCCCTGCAGCTGTACCTGGCCTGAGGAAGCAAGTGTGAAGTTCAGGGGCCCTACAACAATAATACTTTTAATACACAAGCTGCTTCTTCGTAACCAGATCTTGCAATCCTCTGAAGATTTGCCTCACAAAGTCACGCTTCCCTCTGTCTCTGCTAGCTTCCAACACCTTTAAAGGCTATGAACTTCAAGACACTGGAAAGACATGCCCTTAATACTGAAAAATTAAAGAAAGACCTGCATGCCTGGAACTCACGTGGGGGTTGATGCATATAGTAAAGAGTGCAAAACACCAGGGCTTTACGGGAGGAGGTGCAACAGGCTTGTCAGTAATACGTACATACACACAAAATTAGATCCTCAAGTGCATTTTCTAGGTCATTTTCTTCTCCCTCCTCTGCTCTCCCCCTCCTCCCCTGAGTTTTCTTAATTGTTCTGGGAAGGAATACATGTTTCAAAATGTATCAGCAAACTTTGTCTTATGAAAACATATTGTCCTGGTTATTTTATATCCCAACCAACTGTGTATGGAATATTAGTCCTCAGTTAACTTTGCCAGTGCAAAAATGTACTATGCTTTCTTAAGCTGTCAAGTGTTTAGTTCCTACCCAGCTAATTTATTATCTTACTTAAGCCAAGGATCAGAAATCCAAGCGCAAACACTAACACGGGCAAGGGAATGTAATGAGTAGGAAAAGTATAAATCATATTTATTTTATAGGTACAATGCAAAACACTGTTACTAACAGTACTGAAGAGACCTTCAGTCACAGCTCTGCAGACTGTTGTGTCCTGGATTTGATGGGACTCCATAGCGCTTTGCTTCATTTATTGTAGACTGCAGAATCTGGGATTTAATGTGTAGTTTAAGAGAGCCATATGGCCCTCTGAACTGAGCTGAATGTCCCTCCTAGCGATCAGCCTAACCAGAATTCCTGAACAGTCACAAAATTTGTGTGATGCAGTTACTGATTTGCCTCTTTGCAACAGGTTTATGTTCATCTGCTTGTCTGCTTCCTGCTCATGTATCATCCCATGACTATTTTTAAACAATCTTTGCAAAATAAAAACTCAAATAACCAGAGCTCTGGAAAGTGCTTCTCCCCTACAGCAACTTTATATAATAAATGAGATGATAGGAGCACTACTTGGACGGGTGGAGATAAGAGCCTGTAAGCACTTTCATTTCAAACCCTCTTTTCCAGGGACTTGAAATTCAACCATAACAATTTGCTGTGGGCAAAAATTGGGATGTGAAAGCTCAGACCTGGAGGGAGAACTTTAAAAAATGATGAACAATAGTATTTCAAGGCATACCTGAAATAAATACTGTGGGGAGAGGGCTGGACAGCAAAAGAGGAGGAGGAAATGCTTTGATTTTCACTAATATCATTCCATTTTCACTTATAACCTTCCCTAGCTTAGCCTTGCCATGGCTTTATGTCGGTCCTTATAACCAATGGTGCATTGTACTTTCACTCTTCATTTCATTTCAGTGCTGCATATGTGCAATAATTATTAATTCTCAACATTGCTCTGAGGCAGGTATTACCAACTTGATTTTCTAGAAAGAGACGCAAGGCACAATTTGTCCCAGGCCACAACAGGAACTCTATGTGAGAGCCAGAAATAGAAATAAGGAGTTCCTCTTCCCTGTCCTAAATCGAGGCCACAGACCCCTCTCTGTGATTATGGAGGGGGATTATGGAGGTGATTATCCTGTTATGGAACTATGTTTAATACAGACTGGGATATCCCTGGGATATATAAGAATTTCAAGGCATCTCACTGCCCGCTGACAACACCTCTCAGAGACGGTGCAAGTGCCAGGTCTAACATACTTTAACAGGTGGTCATTATAAGCTATATACCAGTCTTACAAGGTGGTAGACAAATGTGCATTGCTAATTTAAATGCCTTTATAGGTATGCAACCTTTTAATTCACTGAATTTAAACTTCTCTCTTACTTGCAGGATCTGTAGTTAAGAAAGTGTAAGTGGATATAGCTAAGCTGGTGGGAAGTATTCAAGGGTGGAGTACCCCTATGTGCTGGACATAAGTTCTTTTGCCTTTTGCTGAGTCCAAGGCAGGTTTCTTACAGATTTGGGCTTGGAGCTCTAACACAATATACCTGGGTATATTCCAGGTGGACTGTCACAGGTGTGGTGGTGGTAGGTCCAGAAGAACCAAGCCTGACAGAGCTATTATGGTCTCTGCCCTATTTGTTAGGTTTTCCAAGCTCCCAGTTGTGGAATCATGGCTGAGACCCTTACACTACATCTACTACGCTAAATGCATCCATTTCTTAGCGTGATCCTTCGTTCCCAGGCCAAGTGGCTGAGAGAGGCTCGTGTCCATGTTGCTACTAAAGTGGCATTTTTATTAAATGAAACTGAGGAGATGTGTTGCAGGCTTTCAAATGCCATGTAAAGGCAAGGCTCAGGGGTGGGAGGTGTTTGAAGACATAGCCCAGAGGATAGGCTGTAGGCTGCAAGTAACCTTCTCTGATGCAGCCTCATCCATGCTCCCTCTTGGAAAGATTCCCTGGAGTGAACAATTCCTCAAGCCTTGCCTACGAATTGTCTTGAAAAAGCTTGGGAGCACCCCAAAATACAGCCAAGGAACAAAACTAACAATTTTGTTCCTCTTTTACTTAGCAATATAGGTATATCCTAAAAATTTTGGAGCTGGCCCAAGGTCTGTAGTTACAGGTCTGTTTCCATAGGGGATGAGCTCACATCTTGCAAAGAAAGTGACCTTGTATGTGTCTACATTGTCTTCTGCAGGCAGCTATGTGTTGATATAGGCTCTGTAGCACATTTGCCATAGCTACAGAGCCTCCAGGTGATTCATTGTGTGGACTTCAGTGCTGACACCAGTTTACATCTTTCTGAAAAATTCATATTTGGCATATTCCATCTTAATTACACTGAACAGCTGTGAGCATCTCCTAAAGGAAATCTCCCCAAAACGATGTGTCAGGATTCTCAGAATCAAGGTTTCTGAAATGCCAGTTTGAGGAAAAAATGAAAACCAAAGATTTTCAGTTTCGCTGGGAGTCAGACGTTGTCCCAGAAAGCCTGCTTTCTTGCCACGTAAAACTTGGTGGGGATCGTTTGAGCTAACGGGTGAAATTCCTCATTGAAGCTGGGTGAAGAGGGCCGTTTTTACCTTACCGATTCATAATGATACTCTCAATACGCTCAATAGCCAAGTGACTCAAAAGAATAGCCCAAACTGCCTTAATACTTCATCAGATCATTCTCTGCCATCTCTCCTGGCATTATAGATCATTAACTTCTACAGGGAGTCACGGGAACCCCCATCAGTAATCTTTCTTCCCATTCAGGTTTCCATTGCATTCAGCACAATCCCCAAGTAGGCTCTCTTGAAAAATCCTGTCCCTAATGATTATTAATATTATATCAAATTCTTAAAGCTGAAGGAAATATAATCAGAAAAGTGAAAGTAATAAATACCTATATTTTAATAATGGGAATATTTCTGACAGCTACACTGGAAACATAAAAGCTACTTTTCAAAGATCAGCAGAACTGTTCAGTGACAGTTTTCAGTTTTATTGCTATTATCACTTAAATATATTTATATAACATTTCTTTATCATCATTCTCTTCTATGACATCTTTTACAGTTAAGATGAATGTCTATATATAGCCTTCTCTTAGTCAATAATTAGTTTGTAAAATCAAGCAGCTCACATAACTGTGCATCAAGTCATTCCAGTATTTATATATTTCTATTTGAAAGTACTTCATTTTACGTAATTATTATGTATGATTTAAAGGAAAAATGCATTTAAAAAATTGAGTGTTTGAGCAAACTCTGAACTTCCCCTTCAAAATATTCAGTAACCCTTAGCTCTGTGCCTCCTGCCCTACTTTTTCCATAGGTACACTTTATTGTCATATTTCTAATACAGTGCTTGTGAACCACGACAATCAACTCTGCTTTATTACTAGTTTAAAAAGAAGCGCGTTTCCCACCGTGGCTATATGTTCAAAGGTACAGTACAGAGGGTATTCATAGAGTCCTTTAGCTTCAGGTGAATTTTAAGTAATCTAGAGTGATGAAAATCAGACTCCATTGCTGTGCTACCAGTAAATATTCTTGTTGTGATGACAGAAGCATGCACAGCAAGCACCGTGGGCCACCCAGTCTAGTGTCCAGCCCCTGATGGCAGCTAGAAGCAGATATTCTGGCAAAATGTGGAAAACAAGCCAGTGATTCAGAATGATGTAGGGATTGAAGAATCCACCTACAACAGAAGTTTCTTTCAGTGTATACACTTTTCAAAAAACAAAACTTTATTAAAAAAAAACACTTTTAGCATTGTTTTCTTAATTTAAACTATCTGCACATTTGTTATGGAGTGGTTTCTCAGGGAATCTCCTACCAGCCACCCATCTCTTTCACAGCATACAAGGAGCTCGTGGGCAGGACAGTGGCAAAAAATGAGACGTGGTATTCTCACATAAGCAGAAATATTTTTAACATCTGATCTTGATGCTTTCAGAAAAATGCCTGGGCATCACCCGCCCAGACGTTGGCCAATGCCAGTGAGTGACAGCTAACGAGTGAGCTCACTCCAAATAAGACTGAAATGGTAATGCTTGTTGGCATTCCCTAATCAGTGACTTAACTCCTACATGATTGAGGGTACGGGCCCATCATTTCAGCGGATTCATGATCTAACAATTTTTTTTCAATTTTCAATCTAGCCAGACCTCACCAGTATTGCTTTCTCTTCTGCTTGCCTCCTCAGGACCCTTGTCCAGGCCACTGCCTTCTCGTCCTACCCCCGAGCTGCTGTCTCTGCATCATCCTTCCTCATGTCTTTCCTCCACTTGCCCCACCTGGATCTTCCTGCTGCTGCCTCCTGCTTCTCCTTAGGCTTCTGCCATCCTTGTGCCTCCTGTAATATTGATCTCTGCAGCACCCACCCTGAGTTCAAGATAACAAACTCAGGATCACTTACGAAGTTGCAGCCTACTCACCTCTGATACCAGAGTGTTTCGCCAGTGCAATGCTCCTCAGTGGTTGGGAAAAAGAAGTTCTGAAGAGTAGGATCCACTTTATAAACTTTTCAATACTGGGAGAAGTTCCTGGCAGGGTCCCACAGCCTTATAACTTGCTACTTTGGCCTCAGAAAAGTTCAGTCTGGTGGCCTTTGAGTACGATGTATAGTTCATCTTCTCTCACACATATTGATGATGGGTGGGGACTGCTGGGGAGGGCTTGTACTTGTTCTTAAGCCAGGAGTGTTAAAGTGTAAGGTGTTAGGCAATGCCTAACAGAAAAAAAAGATACGGCCAGCTGAAATTGCTTGGGCTTACACCCCATGTCTCGCTTGCATAGATGCTATGCCAGAGAAGAAAACTCTCCCTGCCTTGAGCACTGTACACTAATGCACAAATCCTCTGTGACACAACTGATCATATCCAGAGCCTCCTGCCAGTGGCAATCCTGCATCTCTTCTGCAGCTCCTTCTATTGCTGAGCATTTTTGTTTTAACACTGCAGTGGCCTAACAAGAATAATATGTGGAAGTAGGTTTCTCAGTGCCACTATCAAATGTTATGCATAGCAAGTGGCAGTAATGTTCCAGCTGACATACTCTACTGATTGTCTATGAATGGGCAGTAAACTCTTTCAGAGAGTTCTGGAACCCTGTATAATATATGTCTCTATAGATGGATCGCAGAAGTAAGAATGACCATGAATATATTGTATTTTTACATCTGTCCAGTTCTGGCCCCCCAAAAATCAGAACTGAAATATGTCAATGGAGTCAGAGGTTATGTCCTCATCAGTAAGCAGCAGGAATGGATCCACAGAATGAAGAGCTGCTAAGAAGGACTCAACCACATTACACATATGTTTTGTGTTTTATTTTGGAATAGTGCTAATCTGTTTTTATAAACTGAATACCCATAAGATTTTGCAGAGTACTTAGTGTGTTCCTGGAGTGCATCTTTCTGCTTAGTTTCATTAAAAAGGCATTCCGTTTGCACACTCCAAGCCTACTCTGTAATGCAAAACAAAGCAGGACACATGGGTAGGCCTGGGAGATTAATTTCAAAAGCTCATTTATAATTCAAATGAAAACGTTAATTTATTTGCATCCAGAAACCACCTCAGACTGTCCCATGAAAAGTAAAATCCCACTTGAGTTGATGGAGATGCATCACAAAGTTAAAGCATGCAAGGCTTTGAGCATGGTCTACTGTGTAGCATACCTAGCTGGAGAAGTATTTTCCTGCCATCTCAGATTACTGTTTCTTGCAATAACCAGGTCTAGACTACGACAATATAGAGACTGTTCTCAATTAAGTGCTAAGTGACATACCAGAGTTTGTTTAAGAGACTGAGGGTGTTGGTCTCTTCTCCCAAATAACAAATGATAGGACAAGAGGAAATGGTCTCAAGTTGTGCCAGGGGAGGTTTAGATTGGATATTAGGAAAAATGTCTTCACTGAAAGGGTTGTCAAGCATTGGAACAGGCTGCCCAGGGAAGTGGTGGAGTCACCAACCCTGCAGGTATTTAAAAGACGTGTAGATGTGGTGCTTGGGGACATGGTTTAGTGGTGGACTTGGCAGTGCTAGGTTAATGGTTGGACTCGATTATCTTAAAGGTCCTTTCCAACCTAAACGATTCTATGATTCTATGACTAATAATGCTGGTACAGAAAACAAGTAGCTTGATCATGATAAAAATAATAGATATGAATGTCAAGACATTCAGTAATATCCCCTACTATCTGTTTTAGTAATAAAACCTTTTGTATTGCAACAGTTTTGCAAAACAAAGAAGTTTTGGCAGCTGAAGAAACAAGTGGTTTTACTTTCATGCTCACCTTGGATAGTGAAATAGGTCACTATTTGGTTATTTCAGCTAAAACAGAGAAATAGTAGGGGAAAAAAAAAACCAAAATCAGCTATTGTGCTGGAGGACTGGTTGTGATAAATGTGCTAGGAGGAAAGAAAGGAGACAGGGAAGAGAGGGAGGTATATCTTATCCCTTTTAAAAAAAAAAACCTTTTAAAATATGCTAGGAAAGATGTAAAAATAAACCTAAATCAAAAGGGAAGTAGGATTTATCAAAATACCTGGTAAAGGTAAACAGGGAAGTCACTCATCTTTCAATGGAATCTCCTCAATATCTATTTTCAATATATAGAGGTAAAGGAGATAAGACAGAAAACCACTTCCATGTCAGTGTCAGAGCTGTGGCTGAAATGTAATTTAAGAAACATCTCAGTCAATCTGAAATCCCTTCCTGGCACTCTTAATAAGAGCAAAAATGAACAGGATATTAAGAGTTGGAAGATAACTCTTCTGCAATACTGAATGAACTATTACAGGGCCCAATTCAGCAAAGTGAGTAAGCACATACTGACATTTAAGCATGCATTTAAGTCTCATCGTCTTCAGTGAGAATCTGATATATGCCTTGGCACTCCTCTCGATGGAGATCTGTGAACGCGGGTCTATCTTACACACAAGCCGTTCATTAATCCACAGACACAAATCTGTCCAGTAGCTGTGGAGCAACTCTAGGACTCAGGGGATACACACTCATGTCCCAGCCCTGAAAGACTATGAAGAAGAAAGTTCTGCAGAACACCTCCTGGCACCTGAGGGCCATAGTTTAAAACCTACTTATCCCCTCTCTGCTTTGGCTCTGTACCGCTGTGGTAGAAACACTGGTACTCCCCTACCAGAAATGGGAGAAGTGTTTAAATATGTTAAAGTAGGTTGCAATAGGGGCACTTCAGGTAGACACTACCCTGCCTTTCAAATTAAACCGCTCTGAATTCTTTGCAATTTCAAGGTCAAGGATCATAAAACTGGGCATCATTGAAAGTAAAGGTCCAGGACAAGGTCAACTATCAAAGTCCGGGAAAACAAGCTGAAAAGAAAAGCTTCCCGCAGGCGCAGTTAAGACTCCTCCACTGCCTTCTTTGCAACATATGGTGTAGTAAGACATGCACACCCTCTTCCTGCCCCCCCAAATTAACTCCCTGGCACCACCTGTTAGGAGCGAGCAGACTGTAAAATTATTGCATTGGGAACAGATAAAAATGGGTGTGATGTTTCTGATGTGATGCATTTCTCTCACTTCTGTGCCCATAGGAAAAGACGACTGTATTTGGCACAAAATTAAAAGTAAAAACTGTAAATCAAGAGTGTGAGTAATATTTCATTCCTGTAACTTGCACTGTCCTTTCGAAAGGAGCTAGTTAATAACCTGACCTGGTTATTTTATCACTTGGAGATATTTGCCTGAACTTTGAATTCCTTTGTTGTTTATTCCACTATCTATATTTTAAAACTCTCCTATTCTGAGGACCTATTTTCTCCTCTGCCACCCAGAATATAAAGTGTCATTCCAGTATATAACTCTCCTTCCCGAGTTCAAGAATCACATGACTGTAAAAGTCATAATATTATGAGCATGCTTAGATCCATGATTTCATGCCATGTAACTAAAAGATTTCCTAAAAAGAAACATCTTTACTTCTTGTTCAAACTTCTTTGCTTGTTAACAATGGATCTGCACCCATAAATCTAAAAATATAACCCTATCTGTCCAAAGCAAAAAATTATGTGTTTAGATATGGGCTGCAGAACAAAAGAAAATGAGAAAAAGATTTTGAAGTGAGGTGATACACTGGTACATATAGAGAATATCTCGTATTTGCTTGACGATGGTATCAAAGGGTACTAATCTGACATCTGTCGAACCAACCAAAGATAACTCAGTTCGCTCGTGCTCCTTCTCATCTTTCTGAAAAAGATCACTATCCCACACATCCACTTCTCATTTGAGAAGTAGTTCATACACCACCACAAGAAGATAAAACATTGACTGTGACTAACTTAATGAGCCTGAAGTGCTAAGGAAAGAGGAGGAAAAGAAAGTTTGAAATTTATGATTTTTATTCTCTTGGTTCTTCCTAACAGGATCTGAAAATAATGAAAGAACTTAAGCGCATCAAAGAATATCCTTTGAAAATCGTGCTTACAGGCAGGAAGACAAATTGGATACCAGTCCCTAGGCCACTGGCCTACCTTTGTAGAAGGGTGGCTTGCATTTAATTTCCCCTGACTAACAATTCACCTTTATTAATTAGAATTTAACACTTGAAAACAAGAAGGTTTAAGTTTTTAAAGGTAAAATAAAAAAGAAATATGAATTGTTCTTATGAAAAATATGCAAATTATAAAAGCTTTTAAACTGTTAAACTCTTAATGCTATTTATATCACTAGTGGCATCATGACACAGCAATTAAATTATAACACTTTCGCTAATAGAACATATTTTTGCCTATTTAAAAAGGAAGTGAAGAAACAAGAAACTTTAGTTCAGGAAAGTCTCAAGTAACCAGAGAAGTAGGCAGGCCTTAGTCTGAGGAAAAGGAGAGGGTAGGCAAATAAATTGTAAATGTTTGACTGTAACCTAGTTTGAGTTTAAGTATATTATACGAAGCAGTAGATGATCCATCATAACTTCTAGCTGAATTATGTTTAGGGAGCATTGGCTCATCTATAACCTATTTCATAAAGTTACTTCATTTTATTTAGGCTAGTCTGTCACATAGGAACTCAAGAAATTATACTGTGTTCCCTAGTTTGTGGACTGTACAAGTAAAATTTTATTTTTGTAGCTTAGCCATTTTTGAGGATTAAAAAAGTTACACAAATGATTTTAAAATAATTACTATCACTACCATTTTTTATATAACTGCTCATTTCCTACTCTGTTTCAACATAGAGGAACAGTTTTAATATCACCCAGTATTTAAGGATAGCAAGGAAAAGGAATGGGACGAAATCTGTAACCCCCCCTGTAAAATCAACATGATTGATCCAGTGATCCAAGAACCAAACTTGTTTACCCAAAGATAATAAGTTTTAAAAACATGCCATCACTTTTAAATTATTTCAGTAAAATAACAAACATTGGTTATACTCTAACATCAAGTCAGGATGTATGGGGAAAAATATAGTCCAATCCAACACCTCTTAAAGAAATTGGGGTGGGATTGCATTACACAGCCAGAAAAGAAACTTCTCTGGCTAACTGCGCCACCTTTTGATTTAAATGTAAAAGAGAAATTAAATGATTGTCCAGTCCCTAGAAGAAAACACTTATTTTAAGATATTCTTGTAGTCTTAAAAATGGGTTCAGGAGCTTACTTTATTTATTTCTTACAGAGAAGCGCAGGGCTGTATACTTTAGTATTGCTCTTACGGTTAAAAGCCATGTCAGCAATATAAATGGAAAAAATACATTCATTCTTGCTGGTTTGTGGTTTTTTAATAACAGTATACACATCAAAATCAATAAAGCCAGGCAAATGACAGAGTAGTGGTTTAGTAATCTTAGCACTGTTAGCTAAGTATACAATCAACTCTAAAACAAATGCTTTATAATCCGTTAGATTCTCCTTGTAAATCCATACTTGTACAACCCTGGGAAATAAGAAAGCTTTACTTCTCATTTTTTTCCTAACATTTAAAACATATCGGCTGTAAAAACCCTAATTATAGCCAACGTATCACAATTTGCACTGAAATCTCTAGTCAGACATGAAATTAAATAGCACAGATATTCAAAGGAGTTACAGCATGCATTTAAATACATTAACCACATCCTACCTTGCATCCAAACATCAACGATAAAGTGTTGTTGGTGCATGCAACTTTGCAGTGGCAAATCATTGGTGTAAAGCAGTCAGGATTTTTAACAATAGGGCACATTCCTTTAGTGCTGCAGTAGTGGCAGCCTACTGAAGGCTAAAAACAAGTAGCTAATACAGCACATGGAGTGGCAACATATGCTGCTCAACAGCTAGCTTTTCTCTTGCCGGTCAGAAGCAGCCTGCTTGAATCTCTACCTGTGTCCCATTCAGCCATCCCCTTCTTTGTTGATGAATCAACGATGCAGCATTGATCACGAATCTCAGGATTTCCCTTCCTCTGGGAAATTAGTTTTTACATTGGGGAAAAAAAAAAAAGAAAAAAAAGAAGAGAAATGGAAATGAGGGGGACTAGCAGGTGTGGCAGTATTAGCATGTAAAAGGATGTAAACGCCTACTCATAACAATCACATAAGATTGTCATGCTAGCTGAAGTGGGCTGAAATTATTCCATCGGAAGAAAAATACTGCAGCTCCTGATTTGGTAAAAAGCCAGTGAGTTGCTGCAATACATAGTCATTGTGGGGAGAGAAGAGAAAAAAAAATTACTTATCTAAGAAGCCAGAATCCTCAGCCTTTATCAATATGCATTCCAGTAAGGATTCCCTTCCCAGCGCCTCCCCGAGAAAAAGAATCGAATCAGTCGCAACTCCGGAGAAGCGATGACCTTTGCTTTCCCCAAAAAGATGAATCTCAGCGTGAAACAAACTGTACTCAAAGCTGAAAACCCCAGATGCTGGGAGTTTGCAATCAGAGAAATACAAGTAACATTTATCCAATCCTGGCTTGCCACATGGGAGCTTTCTCCAGGCACAAATTTACAAATAGACAGGTTGACGGATTGCAGGAGACACTGAATAAAGATATGAAGCTACACGGAAAATGCACCAGCATGAAGCTTAAAACGCAACCCTCTTTAAACTCTGCTTTTGAGGCAATGTAACTAACGACTCCAGCTAGTACTGTTATCCTATAACCTGCAAACGTCTTGCTGTATTGCAGAAACGCAATAATTAAAGAAGTTTGGGAGCATAACGCTGGTTTGGATTCAGTTACAGCTGTCGCTGTTCCTTCAGTTAAAGCAACACCAGCTGAAAATGCATAAAAGCATTTGGATGAGCAAACCGCTAGCTGTGCTTTTTAAGAGGATTATTTATATCAAAAGTTGGATGAATATATCCTCCAGTTTTAGGTTCGGTCAAGGCAGACACACAAATATAAAATGCAAAGGCTACGATATAGGAAGTAAAGCGATGTCTTCAACGATTTCACAGCTGATGGCAAGGTAAACCCAGCAGTTTTTTCACAGTGACTTGACCCTGCTTTTTTGAGACTCGCTAAGCTCTGCCCATCAAATTAGAAACTCTTTCTAAAGAAATGAGAGCAGCTTGTCTCCCTGGCAATCGTGAGTGAGTTCTTAAGGCACAACTGAAACAATTTTCTGTAATAAACCCAAACTAGAAATTTGTTATGCAACAGAATGGAGAAAATGGCAAATGGAGGTCTCTGTATGCAGCCAGGTCAAGCAGTATAGAGGGTGAATGGTACAGAATTTTTAAAAAGATCTGCCTGAGACTGCAGACCCTAACGTAGGAGAACTCTTCTATTAAGTTTTTATATTTCTGTAAATATATATATGTGTGTGTGTATTGCATGTATGTATATATCTAAATTTTAAGTAGAATTTCTTCAGTATAACTTACCCTCGCTTTGCAGAGTTCAAAAACATAAAAGAAGCATTTTCTTAAACAGCTTTGATCCTACTCTTTCTTTTGCACCATACAATAACTTTATTTTTATCCAATTTCTGTGTGTAGCTAAATTTCAACTTGGTATAATATTTTCTGATTATTATTTCTCCTTATATCTGTTTGAACTTAGAACTTGCAAGAGCCCAAGCTCAGTAAAATGACAGTAGTTTCTAGATGGAAGTGACAGACAGAACTGCTCCACAGTTAGAGTTACAACCCAGTTCCATTTCTGAAGATTTATTTCTTGCAAATAACAGGCCCTTACAACCCAGTGTCCTCAATTCACTCAGCTCATACTTTTTTCCTAACAGCCTGGACATGAGTGTTACATGTCATGAGAGTTCACGACGCGGATGCCAATCAACCAGCTATCAATAGTCTAAGTTTGTCTGACCTGTTAGTCCAAAGTGACATCGCAGCAGCACTTCCTTCTGACTTGCTGTGCTAGTTATCATCTGAAACAGTGACTGAGCCTGTTTAGAAACGTACTATGGTGACAAACAGCAGCCGTTAACATTGCTGAATCTTTGATCTGTTTATTCCCAGCTTGCCTGTCTCGTTATTAAGCTATATATTATCCAGATTTTCTTTCAAGTACTGTCTCTCGCATAACCAGCACTGGTGTAAATATAGAAAAGTGTAGTTTCCATGACAATACATTCCATAGTTACAGCCAGCAGCCACTATCATTAAAACATGAATCACAGTGCTACCTTAAGGTGTGAGCACACTACATCACTGGCCTTAGAAGCGTTAATTTGGGATGGGGGTGGCATGACAGTATTTTTAGGAGACACTACTACAAAATGCCAGAAAACTGTGCTATTTAACTGTTTTAGCAGTTCTGATAGTCACCCATCTTAGACATTTAAGTGATCAGTAACACTCTCAATCTGTCCTAATCATTAGCATTTCTAATATAAGAATACATCACATCTGCACTTTTCAATGTTTTAAACACGGCATCCAGGTTTAAAACTGGACTCATCATCACACAAATGTGACTTCTGATTAATATTCACAGGGCCTAATTAAAATCACCTGCATTGAATTCCAAGTCTGGATTTCAAAGAAGGGAAGGAAAATCAGCCAGTTAGCCTCTTGGATCTTTTGGATCTGACTGCATTCAGCTGGGTCGTGCTCTCAGGAGGGAGGACATATCTGTTCATTAAAATTCCCATTTCTTCCCCAGTCCCTGACACTATTGCAGATTTTCAACCAGAACAGGTTTCACCTGTGATTTCATTTCAGTGTTAAGATGCATCAAACACCAATCACCTGAGTATTGCACAAGGCACGAAATAACATCCCTTCACATGTAAACTAATTGTTGCTTTCAAGTGAAAAACAGTTACCTGATGCACAGTCATTTGGGAGAAGATCAGAAAAGGAAGATTCATTCCAATGACAGATTGGAATAATAACTCATATCGTAATTGGCCAAGACATTTATTTCAATTAAGTGATGACCACATACAGAAAACTGCCATAAGAAAACATTTGCTCAGAGATCCCCCTCTATCTTTTCTTTTTTTCCCCCCAATAGCACTCATCACAGACACAGAAGTAAATTGTTAATTGCCAGGAAAGGCATTTAAATCACAGTCATACTGCAGGAACAAGGGTCCTTGGAAAATCTATGTCCACATTTTTGCTCTGTCTGATGGGATATGCAGAAGAACATACATTATGGGCGTTACTGTATGAAAAAGAGAGTCCACAGATCTGCTGAGTTTTGTGAGCCCTCCACCTTTCTTTGGACTTGAGTGCACTGATCCAGCCTACTTGCTTGCAAAGACTGTGCTGCCACAATGAAGTGCACCTCTTTTGCTGTTAGCAAAAAGGGAGACTCCCAGCAAATTGCAGTGTAGTTATTGTCAGAAACTTCGAGTAAAATGGCCCCGCCGGTGAATAAAAGTCACCTGCTACTGTCTGAGCTTACTCTTTGCAAAAGTTACTCTCTCCCTCACCTGCTGGATTTGGGAGGAACAAGAACTGTTGCTCCACTTATCATTTCCATTTGGTCCATTCAGCCAGTAAAATTTCTCCTGCTCTACCAGTCTCTCTGGCAGTTGCCTTCACCCAACCTTTCCAGGTTCTCCGATGATGTCTGCTTTTCACAGTGCACTGTTATGTGGAAATAGATGAACTAACTTGGAACAACTGAGTTGCATTTCTGGAAGTATTATGGTCATGTTTGCATGGTACTTCCTCACCTAATATGTATATACCTTTTCCTGCATTGGAGCTAGTTCAAATGGCAATACTGAGCCCTGCACTTGACATATTATGTGAGAATCAAGAAGACCAATATAGGTAAAAATAAAAGTAAAGACCTGGAAAGTCACAAAGAATTTTTAGATATTCACTCTTAACTATATTAGGATATTTAATTGTTGGGAATTTTTTAATTCTCTGCTGTTTCTGTTGAGGAAATTGTTTAAGTTTTGGTACTATAATATAGATTTCTGTATTTCCCCTCCCCTATTTTCACTACTTAACTTTTTGTTCCATTGCTATACCATTAAAAATTCCTCTAATCCCTTACCACATCCATTAGATACCAGAAGATCAAGATGATCTATAGACCCTTGGCCAAGCTATATGCATTGTTAACCTTCTTCTAATCTTTTGGTAGAATTCAAAAATCACCTTCTCTGTTGCTCTTCTCTGAATTCCCTGCACGCTAATCAAGCCTCCTAAAAACTAAACCTGTCTCTGACAGTGATTAAAGAGAAGTTGTCTTCTCAAAGAAACATATTAGATGAAAGAAAAAGGGAAAAGGTTTGTTACACCACAGGCAGCACATACAAAAGGAATCAGAGAATATAAATATAAAACAAACTTGAAAGATGTCCCATCAAAATAGAAATGACTGCACACAACCGTGTCACATGTTCCTTAAAACAGTTTCAAACCTCTAGTCTAAACCAAAGTTTTCACAGCTGTCCTGTCATTTGGAGGGACTCTACTTAGGGCGTTTCAAGGACCTCAGCTATGTCTACACTTCATGTGAGCTGGTCATTTGGGGGAATAGAATGGAGATGACAAGCCTTTATTTTGCTGATATCTGTCTGTTGGTGAGTATCAGAAGCCTGGGCTTAGTTTGCCTGAAAATCAACCTGCCTTTGGAACAATTATCATAGAATCATAGAATCATAGAAAACCTGCCTTCAATTATCATAGAATCATAGAATCATAGAATAGTTTGGGTTGGGTTGA
>NW_008795486.1:1173623-1192918 GCF_000699145.1 Aptenodytes forsteri
CTGCCAACAGCAGACCCTGCTGGTGGAGAGCTGCTTTGCTTTACCTAGAGCTGACAAGGGCATGGACAACTCATGGAGATAGAAAGTTCTCCTCAAGCACCTTGAGATCACAGCATGTAGGCAGATAGATAGATACAGGGAACAGATCAGATGCTCTGAAAAACACCTATGCGTCAAGAATTCAGATGCGGTTGGCAGCTTGGAAAGCATTATATGACTCAATCTCTCCACCTGAAGATGGAGATAATGCCTTCCAATTAAATGCCCATATCTCTAGGTACACAGTCATATAAACAGTGATTTTTAGGTTAATGGGAATACTCTTACAAAAAGTACACATGTTCACAAGTGTTTACACATTTTCAACTGCCACATTACCAGCATAGTTGTACATTTTTAACTAGTGAAAAACTGTCTGAATTATTTCTGAAAATAATTTTGATCTGTTAAATCATTTTCAAAGTCACCAATTGCGTATAATTTTTTAAAGTAACTTTTTTAACCAGGTATAAATTTAAAAGACAAATGAAAGAGGGAAGAAAAATTATTCAAATTAAATATCAGCTTGAAGGAAAAAAATCAAGCATATTCCTGCCAGTCCTCAATGGCTACAAAACAGCTCTGCTTTTCTGGAGATTCCTATTTATATCTTGTGTTAGAATTTTTAAGATTTTCTGTGACAAATTAAACAGAAATAAAGGCCTGGTCCTGCCGACACAGAGTGAAAACATGCACACAGCACATTCAGAATATATATGTCCCACTTTAATGTCATTATGTAGACCTACTGATTTCTTCGAGTGATTATAGTGCAGTACACGTGCACCTAAATGAGCTTGAAATGATCAGTTTCACCACCACACGCTAGAGCTCACCGAGGACTAAGAGCTTCAGTATTTACCCAGACTGCTGGGGCAGAAGAGGGGTTAGCCTACACTGAATTTTGTGGTACTGTTGCTAGCACTAAACTAGTTAGCTCAGTTATGTCAATATGCACTGAAGTTATTGCACCATACAGATATTTACTATATGCATTAAATAGAGTCATAAGCCTGGCCACAGTCCTACACATGGTCACCAGCTCTGCACGCACATCCTTCCTGCTGCGTGCAAGTGGGACTCCCCCAGTCGGAAGCACAATAATTGGTAGTAATTTTCCAGTAATTTTCCAGTCTCCCCTTGAATCCATGTAAACTTCTATTTCCATAACATCCTTTGGCGAGAAGTTCCTCAGGCCTTCCACTTCTCCTATGACAATCTCTCTTTTTTTGTTTATTTTGAATCTCGTTCCTGATATCTTTATCAGCTCTCTTAAAATGTTGCAATGGAGGAAGCAAGGAACAGTCAACTCTATTGATCCTCTCCATGTCACTCATGATTTTATAGACCGGTGCTGTATCCTCTCTAACTGGTCTCTTTTCCATAATGAAAAGTTGTAGCCTAATAGAACTCAGTCGTTATAACAACAGCTTTTATATATTTGAAGGTGGTCATTGTTTATCCCAACTTGTTCTACTTAGTTCTTTCAAACTTCACCATAGCTCACACACTATAAAATCCTTAATGTCCTTGGTCTTTTCCTCTAAAATCTCTCCATCCCTCTCAAAGTGTGCATCCAAACCATGACATTGCCCAGCAGAATAATTCCTTCCATCCCTTGCTTACAGTAGTTCTCTAAATATAGCCCAAGTTTTTTAAATTAGCTTTGCAATAGCCTCACATTTTTCACTGAGACTCACTCTGGGATTTATTTCTATCCAACCCCATCCTTCTCTGCTACCTGTCTAAGCAATACACGTTTGGTATTCGTGCAATTGGATATCCCTTCCTACATGCAACACTTCACATTTGTATTTCATGCTATTGCTTTCAGGCCCTTTATTTGTGTTGAACTTTACACGTGCCATTCCTCCGACAAATTCCAGGGTGCTCAGGATATGGACTTCAATAAAAAGTACTTGGAAGCAATTCTTCCTGGGATTTAGACTAGCTGCAGCACAGTGTTACAACCCCCAAAAGAAGTCCACTTTCAAAGAATGTGTCTCTGGTTACTGAGAAGATACATACACTGCTCAGACCTCATTGCCTTTGTATCATATGGAATTCAAATTTTGGTGATCAGTAATGGCCCATTAATGGCCAATGGTCAGGTGGGAAGTCAATCGGGACTATACCTGGCTGAAGGAAAATAAGGAGTCTATCTCTTTTAAGAGTCATGTGTGAAATGCTTTTATGATCTAAATAAAAGCTAGGAGACAGAAGAAATCACAAAATCAAAAACAAATAAAAAAGCAAGTAAAAAAATCATTATTATTACCTTGGCCATTTCCTGAAAGAGTTTCATAAGGGCCTGACATTAATTTTCAAATGCAGTTCCCATAAAATGCTTTAATTGGAAATCCAGTGCCTATACTACCATCTCTAGTACTGAGAAGTTCAGACTGCTGCCGGCAGCTCCAGAGAGGAACCACTGGAAACCAGTCTTCATTTCTTGTGTCGTACGGTACTACTATTTAGAGAGGAATGATAAGCCTAAAAAAAAGTACTTGATGAAAGCAGAAGTAAAAATAAAACTGATGCTGCATCACAATTCACGAGAAGGTCAGACTTTTTGGCACTTTGGAGAAATGAATTTTTCACAACATTACTAGCTTTTTGCAAGGAAGTCTGATCTCTTGATTGCAAAATGTCATTAAACAAAGCTATAATTTCAGGCAGACAAAAATAAATAAATAAATAAATGGACCAAGCCTAAAACTAAATCCTATTTTGTAAAGTCTTACATTACTTGTTTCATATTATTATGGTTAAGACTTACTCTGGGTAAGGGTGCAGGCATCTGCTGGGTGCTAATCAGACATACATTTCATGTCAGAGATGAACCCAGGCTGTCATCAAGTATGCTAGAAGCAGAAGAACACCTTTGGTTTCCTCTGTGAGGATTTTCTTTTGTTCAGAAATTCTCCCTGATATACGGAGAAGGAAGTCCTGATTAACCAGATGTTTGATTTTTTTTTTTTTTAACCATTTTTCTATATATAAATGTATCAATTTTTCCCAGTTCCCATTAAAAGTCAGTGTCTTCCAGCAGTTCTCAGCAGTCAGGAAGATTGTCACTGAGTTTCCTGAGATTTTCTTAACAGAAAATTCTGTGTTCATTTCTGGCAAATGCCACTATTCTCACAGCTTTTAGCATTTAATGACTTTTCAGCTATGAAATTCTCATTCCATAAAAAAAAAACAACAAACCAAGAAAACCCCAAACCCTAAACTTCATTCACTCCAATGTCAGCGGAAAGCAAATAAGAGATGCGATTGCAGTGACAGCTAAATTCTACAGCAAGTTTTCCAACAAAACTCCACAAAACTATAGCAGAAGCAGCCGTATGACAACATCTGCTTAGGCTCTCTGTGTGTTGGCTTTTCTAACCCCAGTGTGCTCAGGACAGGCCACGGACCTTGGCCCTGGACACAGTAGGCACACAGGATCCCCTTTCGCAACCCTGATGGTGTAATTTCCTTTGTTGTCAACAAAGGAAAACCATCAATGTCCAACTTTTTCATTTTGGAGAGGGGGCTGCCCTTGACTCCAAACCACACAGAGATGCCAACCAACTGAGCCGTTAATACGGCAAGGGGCCATTGAAGAAAAATGCCTCTGAAAGACTTTTTCTCCTCTCCTCTCATCTGTTCCTGTGTGTCTTGCTCTGTAGCCTGATCAGTTTTTCACAGTGGGAAAAGCAAAGGTTACCCAGTGAAAGCTGGGAGGGTGTTGCTTTTGTGTTTTTAATATTGCGGCACAGACAACAGCTTCTCTCTGCCTCCATGGGCTGATGCCCATTGTCATGGCTTTAAAAGCAAGACTGCAGAGCCTTGGGGGTCACAAAAAAACAGAAGGAGGAGAAGAGAGTTTAATTCTGGGTTGCCTGGGAATCCTATAAATCCTCTAATTCATGGAAGCTTCTGGAATGGGCACTCTTATGGCACAGGCGCTCCCTCAGTGCTTGCAGTCCTCGCCCGACCCTCCACTGCAGCGTGTTCAGGGAGAAGCATGGGGCTGATTACAATGGTCCTATTCTGCTCCTTCCCAGTGAGCATTGACCACTGGCCCTTTACAGCACCTTTCTCTTTCTAAAATGTCTTTAAAAGTCAGGGCAGGGATTTTCCACCCTGCTGGCACTGCACAGGCATTGTCTGCCCCCAGGGTTGTGGGAGTACTAGCAGGGTCTGTTACTGTTGGCTGAGGTGAAACAGTCCTGTAAATCGAAGTCATTAAGGAAAAGCACGTTGCCTCCAGCTCTGTGTCGGTCAGGAACATCTCCTACTTCCAACGCTCCACCACCCGGAACCGGGGAAAGGAAAGACCTTCATAAAATGAACGTTCTACAGAGGGAATGTCTACTCCAAAGCATCCATGGGAATAATAAGATGAAATAAAGCTAAACTTTGGAGAGTTATTGGAATGCCCAGATTGCAGTCCTCTAAAGATGGCATTTTTAATGCCTCAAAGAAGAGGAGCTTAGTGGAAAATCAATGCATTTCTGAGGGAAAGGAGCCAATGCAGCTTAAACTGCTCCCAGTGGTGGCAGGCCTACGAAAGCCTGCAGAACCCTTCTGAGCTAATCCCTCGGCTCTCTCCGGTGACCGAAGACCACCTCCTCACCACAGGGTGAAAAGTTTGCTGCTGGGCCCCAGCATGGCCTCAGGACCATCATGCCACAGATGGCTCCCGTGTCATTCAGGAGTGCCTCCACGGAGGTGATGCTAACACAAAGGACCGTGCATGAGATCAGCTTTGGGTGTGGGAACAGGAGTCTCCCTGTCCTCCTGGTAATTAAATGAACGCCAGTCAGCCAGGAAAGAAGTGTAAGAGAGCAGAGGCCCAGGGCTGTTTGACTCTTGCCTGGCTGAGAGCTGTTGTGAGTCAGCTAGAGACACGGACAGAGAGGAACATAATTCTCAGGATGGCAGCATCCTTGGTGCTACCCCGTCCAGGTGTGGGAATGAGCAGCTTTGTGGTGGTGGTAGCTTACCTGGAGAGAGCTGCCCTCCTGCTTCTGCTCAGTCTGCAGTGCAGCTGACTTGTCTGGAGCAAGCTTCCAGGAAAAACAAAAAAAGCAGGCTGGGCAAAGTCTGCTTACAGGCTGTGCTGCAGCAGGAGCATCCATCTTAGATCCAGTGGAGGAGGAGAGCTTGGACAAGCTCCCTTTTTAAAGCAACAGTGCTCCTACTGAGCATGGCGAAGAAGGGTAATGCTGCACCACAACAGCGGTTGCGCCGGATATGTGCAGAGCACTTTATAAGCATTAGCTAATTGATCTTCGTAAAGCCCCTTTGAGCTAGGCAATTAAACATCATCCGTCCAGTTTTACAGGTGCAGAAACTGAGCTGGGCTAATGTAACCTTGCACAGAAGTAGCCCATGATTTTAGGGTGTCTGAGCCAAAAGGCTTTTGGTCTGATTTTGTAGGTGCAGAACATCTGTAGGTCTGACTGACTTTGACAGCGCAGAGCAGCTGTAACTCCGCTTGCAACTAAGAGCGCATGGCTGTTTTTAAAAGCCAACCTCAGGGGTATTTCAAGTTGGAAATCCCAGAAAGGAGGCACCCCAAATCACTAAGCCTTTAGGATAATGCTGGCTTTTGTGTCTAAAGATATCTAAGGAGAAAAGTCCAGAGTCAGGTTTAATCAGGTTTTGTCTCTCTGCTTCCTCTTTATGCGTCTAGACAGGCCCCTTCCCTGTGGCCTCCCCGTGGATGCCTGTGGACCTGTTGGCAGAGAGTTGGGGTTTGAGAAGGAAAATAAAACTTTTCTTGTCCAGGGACCACTTAGTCTGCATGAACTGAAGGACGACAAGATGGGACACCCTGGTTGGATCCACCACTACGCTACAAAAACTGCCATCGGGGAAATAGGACAGTTGTCCTGAGAGAGGCATTTATCCTTTCATGGCCACTGGCCACTCTAACTCTGCATTGGCCTTACAAAGTGGAGAAAATAGGCAACACAGGCAGGAAACAAGGACACGGGACACATGTGGGACATGCTGCATGGCTGGGAGCTGACATTAACAGAGTGCTATGTGAGGTTTGTTTAGTTTACTCTTTATTACCCTCAGGGCATATTTTTGTTACATGGCAGACCCTTAATAAACATAACACTTTTACCTCTAAGTGTGCTTGACCAAATAGCTATAAAAAAGGCCTCAGAGGCTGCCTCCCTCCTGACTTGCTAATGCTGTAGCAGTAGTCTACCAAGGCCCAGATTTTTAAAGTTAGATAGATGCAGTCTGGTACCTCGTGGGATTTTCACTTGTAGGCTGAACAAGTTTGGAATTAAAATTAAAAAACAGGGCAAGTAAGAACACCCACTAGTGCCTACTTGTGATTGTAGGTACATAAATAGCTTTAAAAATCTCAGGTTTATCTCATGTAGGGCTCCAAACTGGAGAATTCGCTTCCCTTACAGCTAGAAAACGACAGCTGAAGCTCCTGTTGTCCTTCAAACTGTGCTTCAAGGCACATCCACGTATTCATGCAGCCTTTTTTCTCCTCCAAACCTTCCAGATGTGTGAGAGCTACAAGCTGAGTATTCTCCAAAGGGACAGGCCTGAAGTAATTCGAAGTTCTTTGTTAGGCACTCTGTCAATGCTGTAAACATCGCTATTTAATTGATGTACTGTGCCCTAAGGGAGTGCGCTGACCAAAGCCTCTTGTAAATTGAATAAATAAACAAATAAATAAGCAAACATCGTCGCCTCGACCAGCTCACTGTGTGACAGAAAAGTCTGTGTGGTTTAATGTGGTTTCTGCACAACAGTCTTGCTAGCTGGAATGGCTGTTTGATTTTCATTAACCCTGGCAGGCTTGGTTTCTGCACAACAGACTTGCTAGCTGGAATGGTTGTTTGATTTTCATTAACCCTGGCAGGCTCTTCCAGCTCCTTCCTCCACCTCAGCAAAGACAGAGAATGCCACTCTTCCTTTCTGGATTTCTAAAGTCACTTTGTTTATTAAGCATGTCATTTAAAAGTTTCCTATAAAGCAAAAACTGCCTATTTCCTACCTTCATCTTGAAAATCATTGAAGAGTTTTGTCGTGTTCTGTTAAAAGGGATGAAGTTCTATCCTTCTTCTTCCATTCCTTCCCTTTCCTCCCTTGTCCATCTACCCCACTTCACAGCTCTGCAAAGCCATGATCTCTCATTTGTTTCTTACTCGCATATTGTCTGGACCAAAATACTTCCCAAATGTGTCTTTTAACACATTTAGAAAATATAGCTGTACCAGTCCAAGTCAGGACTACAGTGCAAACAAAACTATGCCCATTGGGGAGATAAGCTAGCTAAGCCCAAGTGCAGAAAGCAACATAGACATGGGAACCATCACTCAGTGAGGGCTGGCCATCCAAATCCTTGCACTGCTGCTTGAGTGGGTTTTGCAGCCTATGCTTATCTTTGGGCTGCCCCAGCACAAGCACTATCAGTGCCCTGGCTCGCTGGCTCGTACAAGTCTACAAGAGCTGCAGCCACATACTGGCTGCAGTCAGACCTTCATGCTCATGAATGTTATGCATGTGAACAATTTTACAGCTGTGAGTCATCATCTTGCCTACATTCACATGTTCCTTTCCACTCTGGAAGGAAAGTGCTTTCATTCACGAGAAGAAAATAGGTTTCAAGCAGTATCATGATACGATCATATCCTTTTATAGTGTTCAGCTCCTTGTTATGAAATTTGATTCCTCTGAGGCATGACTGTAGCTTGGAGTGTGGAAAAGCGAGTTAAGATGGAAAACAGGCTGTGCCAGCTATGCCTCCATAAATGCCCAAATCATTTCACCTAACTGTAGACTTTACTCACAGAGCTGCTTAAAATTTGCAGGACAGTTGTCCTAGATTGTCTTCATGCTTGAGTGCAATAGATAAGTATCGTCAGATGATCTTTAGTATAGAGCTTAAGGAGACTGAACAAATGAAGAAGCTTAAGGAGACTGAAGAAATGAAGATGGACTGTACTAGAGACTGAACAGAGTCCACTTGTGTGCCCTGGTGTCCCAGAGCTCCATACCTTTTCCCCCTTGACCATCTTGAAAGATTGTTTCGGGGCAGTGGAGATGCCATAGCCAGGCTTTTCTGTGAGTGAAACAAAAAGAAAACAATGTACCGTATTTCTCCCCAATATGTGAGACCTCTGTTGCTCTTGGGATAGATACTGGCCAAACCAAATTGAGATAAATTCAAAACGCGGAAAAGTGTCAGAGAAGGGTTTTTTCTCAGGGGACATTTGCAGAATCTGGACATATTCCTAAAATTGTTTCACAATAGGAAAATCAGACAGGATGTCTACTTCTCTCCCATGAGAAACTGGTAATGTTTGACCTTAACATATGATTAGCTGTTAAATGACTTTCAAGGAGACTTTCCTAGGATAATCTGCTTAGCCTTTAGCACCCATTTACCACTTCATGGTGGAGATTAGGGTCGATTCTAAAGAACAGCATTACTTAGTCTCGACTACATTTTTTTTCAGTTAAGTAAATTATTCCTTTATAGGAATACTGAGAGAACTTTATGTCCTCTTTTCTTCTTTCTAATGTATTGTTATGGAATAAGTGACTATGAAAGTCATTTAACGAATGATTCTAAATGAAACACTCTACAATTCAGAAAGGATTCACCAAAAGAACTGACGGACTTGTGGTCACGCAGAAGGTTCTTAAGATATTTGTGAATTGTAGGCATGATGGTTGCCACATTGCTGCTACCAGGTATTGACCTAGACACTGGTTCTAGGAAGAAATTAAAGAATCCAGATTAAATTTTAAATAATTAAATCAAGGTGAGACTTGGTGTCTGGACAATGGAAAAAGATTGTGGTTAAGTTTATGATTCCTAGACATACTGTAGACCCTTCCAAAAAATATATGTCCAACTGCATCCACCTCAGGCTAAGAAATGCAGCATACCTCATACTGAAATGTTCAGGGGTCTTTCCCTACAACTCAGACAGGCCACATCCACACTACACAGCACTTGATCTTGGGTTTTTCATGACACTGGAGATCTGTGTTGCATTCCTGTGACATCTGTTTCTGAGGATACAAAACATTCTGGGATTGTGCTGGAGGACTGTGGAGTTTCCAGAATGTGCACTTTCTTCTCTAGCACTTCTAGGGTGGTGTCCCATCAGGGACCGGCCCCAGCATGCTTGGTTGGTTTCAAAAGCCAGTCAAAGAGTGAATTAACATTTATGCAATATATACAGACAGGGACCAGTACCCTGGAATGAACTGGGAAGCTAAAGATGTGCATGGTGAGACTAACAGTGGGGTTTTATCAAAATGGGTCCTTGTACCAAGCAGGAATCGTATTCATGTCCTAGGGAGCCAGCTGAGAGGTGGCATCCAGGATCTGCAGATTTGGAGAATGATGCTTCTCACTAATCCTTTGCTCAAAAGGACATGACTCTAGTCTTGCTCTGGGACATTCGAACACCAAACACCGTCTTCGGCACCATTGCTGACCACTCGCCTGTAGTTTGCCAGAGAGTATTCTGTTGTGACTGCTTTAACATTTTAAGTCTGCAAACACTCAATGTTCAGATCGATTGCCAAATTACCTTAATTTAACAATTGATTTTGCCTCAAATGAATTGTGGTAACAGTCCACATGTTTATTCTTAATCTATGGCAAACTCCTCTTTTACTGGAAATGAAGTTAAATTGCATTACCTCATATTTACCACAGGAAAAGACCAGAGACACAGTCAATCACATGCTTAACAGACATGTGACATCATGTTAAGCTGTGGTAACTTGACCATGAGTTCAAATCCTTACATATATGCAGATGAATGTGTAGGACTGTGGTCTTTAGATTTTGTTATTATTACCTCTACTTCTGTTTCAACATTATCGTTTTAAAGATCTTTGTCTTCTGATAAATATCTCTTTTAGGTTATTTATGCCACTCCCTAACATATGCCACTCCTACATTTCTCAAAGGTGAATTTCAGTGTAGATCCAGCCTATGTTTCTACTCTCAAATCACATTATTTCTGTCTGTTATTTAGTGATTGCTACGAATGTGTTTTGTAATATACAGTATAAGAGATGACAATACCTCCCCAAAGGCCTAGTCATCAGAGTTAGACCAATGAAAATTGTTATGAAAATTGTTCTGGAGAGGTGAAAAAAAGATAGATAGATTGTTAGAAAGATAGAAAGATAGAAAGATAGAAAGACAGATAGATAGATAGGTAGATAGATAGATATAAAACTTAAAAATTAAATAACTCATCTGCAGGTATTATTGAAAATTACAGTGTTTAAAGAAACGGATCCATTCAGCTGTGAATATATATACCAGCTTGTTTTACTCTCGATGGTTAACAGAAATGCTGGAATTCTGTTCTTTTAATATGAAACCACTTTTCTGAATAAGATAAACTGCCAGCCACAACCAATAATTATACCTCTTTTACTAAGGATATGTAACGGTGGCGTCTGCTTAGACTATTGCATTTTCAGCCATAGGAAGGAGCTAAAGTTACATAAATTTCCTGAAGGAGTACTTAAGACAGCTGTTTACCTGGAAATTATGCTTGTTTCTGGTGTCAATGTGACATACAAGTTATTTTATAGTTGTGGCAAAGAATTAAAAAAGAAATTGTTAAACTATTAGTACACAATTTATATGCTTGCATATATACCTCACAAGAAGATGCTTTTATACGCTTTGAAGAATATTGCTAGTAATAAAACCAATATATGGCTTCAGTTTTACTCCCCTCACTGCATCTTTATGTGTAACAGACTTAAACAATTTAGCACATGAGAATAAATGTCAACAAAAAGCATGTATGCAGCCCCTCAGAGTTTAAGGATGCTCACGCGGTCAAATCCCCCATCAATGTACCAGGGACAAACATAGCTACTCTTGGCTTTAAGGGGATTTACCTGTGTTAATATTCCACATATCGATGCTAGATTGAAATTAAGTACTGTCTAGCTTTAAAGGGTGCTGTTCTGTAAATTGGAGTAGTCAGGCTGAGCCAGGCACGTGCTGGAAAGCAGACAAGAGCCAGAAGGTGGGAAAGTGCCTTACAACACAACCAAGGGCAGAATCGCAAAGCCACAGTTGAGCCTCCCTCTAACGTCCACACGGGATTTCTGGCTACTGGTAAAAGTGACTTTCCTAGGGTGAACTGATTACCCCTAAGATTCCCTACCACTTCATGTCCCATATTTGGGTAACAATCTGGGAGGTCTTTATGCCTGTAAACTTGAGCTGGCTTTAAATTAAGAGAGCTATCTGCAGGGCTGCTGTAACTGCAGGTGATGTTGCAGCCATGTAAATGTAGGCTGACATCCTGAGGCTCCGTCAACTGTTCTCTCCTGCCACCTGTACCCTTCCCTCCACGGCCCAGGCAGTTTGCTCTTCCCTCCCTGCTGGCACATCCCATCTCTGCCAGAATATCATGAAGCTTGCGTCACATCTTGGCACCAGAACACAGAGGATAAGCTGAACAGGATTCGGTAGCTGTGGGAGAATTATATCTACTACTGTGGTTGCTGATCCATTATGAATATCACAGCCAGAAACACCCATCTGGAGTCTCCTACCAACTGCTCTTAGGCAGACTTTAATGCAGTGATATCAACCAGTTCAAACTTGACCCTACAGAGAAGTTTAAACAGGAATGGAAACTCTACCCATGATCTGTTCCTCTTATTTGAGATATCAGGGTGTACACGGGTCATATTTTAAAGTATTTCTCTGCAATTATGTGGGTTAGAAACATCATACAACCAAAGGAGGCTTCATTTTAACTTTCACTACTCTGTTCTAAAGAATGATAAACTGAAAAATATCTCAAGACAAAGAAACATAGTTCTTACAAACTGACCGTTCCTGATATTAGATGTTTCTGTAGAGGTTTCTTACAGCTATTTTGCACAATGGAATATATTGCCAATTTTCAGTGCAGACACATTTCTCATACCATGAGAAAATCTGACAGTTCTAAAAAATGTTTCTTTTTTTACAGGAAGAAAGACGGACGACCGGGGTGTTTTTACTAGGAGCAAGGAATGTTCTATGTCATGCATTATTTAATGTGAAGAAATTTAGATCTCAGAATCACAGGATAATTCATGTTGGAAGGGACCTCAGGCAGTCTCTGGTCCAAACTCCTGCTCAAAGCAGGATCAACTATGAAGTCAAACAAGGTTACTCAGGGGTTTATCCAGCTAAGTCTTGAAAACTCCCAAGGATGGAGACTGCACAGACTTTCTAGGCAACCTGGCCCACTGCTTGGCTGTTCCAGTGGAATTTTCTCCTCCATTCTGAACCTCTCTCATCTCCATATATGCCAATTACTTCTCGTCTTTCTTGTTCCAGTGGTGGAAGTTTCTCCTCCATTCTGAACCTCTCTCATTTCCATATATGCCAATTACTTCTTGTCTTTCCACCATGTGCCACTGTGAAAAGCCTGGCTCCATCTCCTTGAGGACCAACTTGTAACCACTGGGGTCTCTGGTTAGGTCCTCCTTGAAGCCATCCCTTCAAAGGCTAAGCAAGCCTGGATCTTTCAGTCTCTCCTCAAAGGGAAAGTGTTCCAGCTCTGACCATCTTGTTGGACATCTGCTAAACTTGCTTGAATTTATCAACATCTTCCTTGTGCTGGAAGCTGCATGGAGTCTAACACGCTTTGAGAAGAGGGAGATAATAATTTCCCTGGATATCCTGGTTCTACTCCTGTTCATATGTGTTGAATTTCATGAGGTTTCTGTTGGCCTCATCCTCCAGACCGTCCAGGTCCCTGTGGATGGCAGCCCTGCCCTTGAGCATGTCAACTTCTCCCCCCACTGCAGTGTCTGCTGACTTGATGAGGATGTGCTCCTCATCTCCAGGTCATTGATAAAGATCAATTGATAAAGAGGACAGGTCCCAGGATAGACTCCTGTGGTACTCCCTTTGTCACCAGTCTCGAGGTAGAGAGTGACCCACTAACCACTACCCTCTAAGTCTGATCATTCAACCAGTTTCTTAGTCATTTAGTTGTCCAGCCATCCAAACAATAACATCCCAACCTGGATACAAGAGAAAGCATGTCAAAAGTCTTGCTAGAATCGAAGTAAATTATGTCCATGGGTACCCCTCACTCACATGTCTATTCAGTTTATCATAGATTTATGGCAATCACGGCCATGTCTGTTGGAATAAAAACAATCCTGTGGACACCACTGCATTTTAACAATAGTTTTAATGACCTAGAAGAAGCTGGACTAAGAAGAGAATGGAATCCAGGATGAAGCCAACCGTATCCTGGGCTGCATCAAAAGAAGTGTGGCCAGCAGGTCGAGGGAGGTGATTCTGCCCCTCTACTCTGCTCTGGTGAGACCCCACCTGGAGTACTGCCTCCAGCTCTGGAGCCCTCAGCATAAGAAGGACAGGGACCTGTTGGAGCGAGTCCAGAGGAGGGCCACAAAGGTGATGAGAGGGCTGGAACACCTCTCCTATGAAGACAGGCTGAGAGCGTTGGGGTTGTTCAGCCTGGAGGAGAGAAGGCTTTGGGAAGACCTTATTGCAGCCTTCCAGTACCTGAAGGGGGTTTACAAGAAAGCTGGAGAAGGGCTTTTTACAAGGGCATGTAGTGATAGGACAAGGGGTGGTAATGGCTTTAAACTGAAAGAGGGTAGATTTAGATTAGATATAAGGAAGAAATGCTTCACTATGAGGGTGGTGAGGCACTGGAACAGGTTGCCCAGAGAAGTTGTGGATGCCCCATCACTGGAAACATTTAAGGCTAGGTTGGATGGGGCTGTGCGCAACCTAGTGGGTCACTTCCAAACCAAACTATTCTATGATTCCATGATTATATGAATTTGTAGAGATCAGAAAGATCATAGAAAGTGGCCATGGTCACATGCTCTCCTTAAACAAACTCTCCTATTGTTACTACACCATTAAGCCCTCCCAGGGAAAGAAGAGAAGAAAGGACAAGAGGAAAATGAGAAAAACCAACTGATTGGGTCTGGTGAAGGCACAAGTGAGAAAAGAAAAAATGGTACAAGCACCACAGTATCAAAAATATGTTGGTAGGAAACCAGAGGGGCAACCTGAGCAGAGCACTCACAACAGCACTCTGCTCTCTGGAGGTACCCAATGAGCCAGTGAGCATCACTCCCTGATGCTCTGCCCACAGGTGAGAGGACGAGGGAAAGAAAACAGGCCTCACCCTCCATAGAGTCTCCACTGTCAAGTTCCCTCTTCTAGCCAATGTGTACAGCCAAGGCTGGGGGAAGTTGGTGAGGACGTCTCATGGGTGCTTGGGGCCCTGATGGGGAGAGACTTCACATCCAGAGACAAGATAAGGGGCAAAGAAAGCATTGGTCCATAATGTCCAGTGGTCAGTAGGGCCGTTTAACTTTTTAAAACTAAAACCCTAAAACCCACTTTTAAAAATCAGATTTGTTGAGATTTTAAATTGAATATGTTTTTCTTTTTAAAAATAAAAGCGTTAAAGTTCAGACTCATGACAATTTATGCTAAGTCTAGAGTTACTAAAATTACTACAACCTGTTAAAGAAATAACAAAGTGTATTGCACCAGTGATTCATCTCCAGATTTTAAAGAGTTAAGGAGTGCTACTTTTTTCCATAGTGACATAGCTGAAACTGAGAAATCGCTATTTTTTATGACAGCTCAAACTTCATAAATATGTCACATTACTATGTATTGCAGTTTTTACAAAAGACTGAATGTAAATATTTACATATTTTCCAAAGGCCAGTATTTTCTGCTTTTGTTGTGTAAATAAGCATTTGCCTTCATTTCTTTTCATTTCTATTTATTATCAGATGCAGCAGGAATATTTTCCTCCTGTGAATTAATCCATTGAATTCTGAGAAAATGATTCAGAAATTAATTATCAGACATGCTGTTCTCCTCTTCCAATTTATAAATAAAAGCCAGATAGGACAATATGAGATCTACAATAACTAAAATTTAAAGAACACATTGCCAGTTTTTTAAAGTACCTAAAAATTTGAGACTTTGAAAAGTATCTACCAAGACTAGGCACCTAATTCTGATTCAGTTCAGGTACATTTATGTTATTGAGAATGAAGTACCTGGCTGTTTATCGGTTTTGAAAAGCCCACTGATTACCTATTTGCTCTGTTAGACACCAACACACTAAATTTTCAATCCACCATCTCTCTAATTAACTTAGCAACCAGTTAAACTCAAATGCAATGTAAAAATAAAAAAAAAAAAATAAAATAGGACAGAGAAAATATATAATAAGCAATATAATTTATTCCATGAATGTGTAGGTATTGTGCTCCTTTCTCAATGCATCCTTCCCACTAGGAAATAAGGAGAATCGAGTTTTGTGTAAAAACCATATCTGTCTGCACATCACCACATTTAAGTCATTGGACCAGTCAATGAGAAAGATTCCTTAGGACATAAAATGCAAATGAAATAAAAAAAATCAGTTTAACTGAAGATTTCCTGCCTCTGATTTAATTCATGATTATAACCAGTGATTTAATTCACTTTGATTTAAATCAATCTGTTGCCTCAGGTTCCCTATTTATCTATTTCACATTTACAAAATGGGTAATATTAGGATGAGTTTCTTCCATTTGCCAATGTGCCTCATTATGAAGAGTGATGCCTCTTACAGCTAAAGTGGATTTTGCTCTTCTCCCCAGTCCCTTGGTCCTTTGCTGATTCTTCCTGCAACAGTCAGCCAGAAACACAAGTTTTTTTGTGATGTGGACATTTGTCCACTAGATGCTGCACTAAGCCCACCTACTTATTTCATACTGCCACCCTGCCTTAGACAGAGACCTGTACTTCTCTGAGTAATTCCTTCAGGTATCCAAGCTGCCTTGGCAAGATGCGGGGTGCATGAGCCTATGGAGACAAGGTGTCTCCATTCAATACCCCAGGTTGGTTTCATCTTTGGTCTTGGACTGGATGATGGTGAAAAACCTTTGCTGTGACTTGCCAAAGTAATACACAGGTTAGTGATTATGAGTTAAACTCCCATATACATCTATATATACTTAGAAATATTCACTTTGTCATACTGAATGAGGCTTAATGTCTCTGTCTCCAGTTTTTTTCCCTCTTGACAGAGGGAATGCACATCTCCTGGCTTCTGGAGTGTGCTCTAGTAACATGGATGTGAAATAAAGAGGAGCTGCAGACTTTGTTGTCTGCTCCTGGCGTCCAGGACTGCTGGGGTGAAGCCCAGCTCCAGCAGAGCAGCTGAGGCTGTGGCTCACTACCAGAGAGGAGAGCATATGCTTTGCAGGAATGGGAAAATTTAGGTATGTTTCTTTCCTCAGAATTTTCTATTGCCCAGCTCAAACAACAAAAGACAGCCTGGTGTGACTTTCTACAATCTAACTGTGACTTTCTACCATTTAATTCTTCCCACTCAAAAAACCCCAGCCAGTCCAAACAGCTATTCCAGGAGGGAAGATGATGGGAAGATGGCAGGAGAAGAGATGGCAAAGCAACACCAAGGTCCTGTCACCAAAACCACCCATGTTATGGGCAAAACCAGGGGTCTCTGCAGCTTTTCAGTGTGTCCAGGGTCAGGGAGCCATGGAGGTGGTTTTGACAATTCAGTTTTACACTCCATTGCTTAAAATCTACTGCGGGTTTAAACTCGCCCAAATGTCTTTTAAGCCATTTCCTCAGGAGGTGATTTATTAATTCAAACAAATATTTCCAAAGTGACATAGAACAAATAGTTCTTTCCCCAAACTTTTACTCTGTATAACTTTTTTCTTTATACAACTGCCACAGGAGCCCATGCACTCCTGTACCTTCCATATTGCTTTCTCAATCCCTTGAAGAAGGTGTAAGTTCCCTCTTCAGCTACATTTCAGCCCATGTGTCCTTACTGGGACAGATCAAGCTATCATAAGAAGCTTAAATTTCATTAACTTTCACTATACCTTTTGAATATCTCTTACGTGTGTGCTCTGGTGATGGAACTTAAAATCTTGGTAATACTGAAAAAATGAATCTTATTCTCCTTTAGCTTAAATGATATCTATCAAGAACAAATACTGTGATTTCTATTTATCATACTGCAATTGTGCAGTACAACTTGCTTCAGTCAATCCTAAAATGGAACTAGTTTTGCTGAATGTTATGCAAAACCATTGTAATTTCTAATAAAAGAATACAGCAGCGCTTGAAATCCAGCCTTCCCCTTACAAAACACATTATCCTTTCTTTTGGAGTTAGTTGTTTCATTCAAATTGACAACCAAGCAATGGTTAGAGAATGGGCTGACTTCCCAAACTGCGCTTGCCTTCTTGATGGAGAATGGGAGCAAAGGTGGGTGAAAGTGTTTGACTGTAGTCCACCTTGACACAGGATCAAGGTAATATTCACAAACTGAAAGATGGCCACTGCTCTTTGTGAGGGCCAAGACCTCCTGCCCACCACCGAGTTTCTCATGTGACATTTAGCTTCTCATCTGGGAAAGAAAAATAAAAGCCAGAACATGACCTGAGAAACCTCTGAATGTTGCTCCTTCCCCAGCTACTTGTCCCTTGCATCTGAGTGGGAAAAAAATCAACACTGGCTGCTTCTCTACTATCAAATAACTTAATTCCTCTGCTCATTTGCTGGTTACAGGCTGTGATTTTATAAGGTTCTAAGTATGTTCTCACACAGCATTTTTTTTGAAAAAAATTATTTGTTCTCCTTGAGCTGAAATTTGAATTCTAGCTGGGGACAGCTTAGACCAGGCCCCCAACATTATGCCAGCAGAATGTGTCCTCAAGCTCATCCCATGCGCTGCAGCATACCACACACAGTCTCAGCTTTCTGCTGAAGTACCAAACTGCTGGACTGCAACATTGTATGCTCTGGCATTTTGTACCGAAAACCTATAAAAAAAAGGTGAGTTGTTCCGGGTCCCCAGGGAAGATACATCAGGTTCAGAAGATAGCTGGGTGTGCAGCGTGGGTATGACATACCTGCTCTCGAGGAGTCAGGCACTATGTATGACCAAGCCTGGAAACCAAGGATCCTCTCTGGGAAGGTTTTCTTTATGGCATAGGCATAGTCAGCACGGTTAATATCATGCTATCCGAGGAATTCCCTACCAAAATAATGATAACTATATACCGTCATGGCAGAGAAAGACAGCAATGAGAAAATTTATCCTGGTCCCACTATATGCAGTGGTCAAATTGGCACTAACTCTCCCAGGAATACATAGGTAATTCTCCTTCAATCATTGTTAACAGGGCTGGCCGCAAATTATCCTTAAAATGAACTCCAAATTCTAACTACATTGTTGTTATTATTGCATTATATATTCTGAACCTACAGCTTCAAGTACTTTTAACTACATGGAAAATTTGAAAGAAAAATATACAGGAAACATTAGACAAAAGTTTTGATTTCAAACTGAGACACACAATAGAAACAAAAAAATTGACACTGTTTTCAAAGTTTGCATGAAAACTCTCCACAACCTTTCTGAAATTCCTTCCACTTTTGACTTTTCAGGCCAAATTAATTTGCCAAGGCAAAGTTTTATGTTTAATACCAGAAGGAATGATTAGACGACTCAGACTGATCTCTGTAACACAAGACATTAATTTTCCTCCATTTACCTTGTACTGAGCCCAGTAATTCGTGCTGAACTACATCATTTCAGCCCATAAAAAACTAAATTATTAAGTGCCATAGGCAGGGAATAGAAAAGAACAAGGTGTTACCTTGGGCTTCAACAATAACAGGGAATTGATTAGGTGAGAAATGATCCATGCTCCAAGCTATAACAAAAACTGAAAAAAATCCCAAGGTTCCTTCTAATCTGACTTGTGGAAAATTCATCCCTGTCCCCAAGTCTCATGATAAATTTAATCCTCACCAGCTGGCTAAGATGCACCAGCCAAGCATTTAAAGCAGAGGATTCTCAATACCCCCTCAAAGCGCTGGCCTACTCAGTCTGGCATGTCTTCTCCAGTTGCATCCAATGTTAATGTTTTAAGGGAAAGGAAAAAAATATTCGTTTCTGAGCATACATATTCAACCTGGACCATGGAGGGAAATAATCCTTCCTGAACCTTGTGATTGACTGGATATTCTTAAAATCATAGAATCGTAGACCAGTTTGGGTTGGAAGGGACCTCTAAAGGTCATCTAGTCCAACCCCCCTGCCGTGGGCAGGGACATCTTCAACTAGAGCAGATTGCTCAGAGCCCCGTCCAACCTGACCTGGAACGTTTCCAGGGATGGGGCA
>NW_008795486.1:1193607-1204312 GCF_000699145.1 Aptenodytes forsteri
TTGGCCTTCTGGGCTGCGAGTGCACATTGCTGGCTCATCCAGCTTTTCATCCACCAGTACCCCCAAGTCCTTCTCAGCAGGGCTGCTCTCAATCCCTTCATCCCCCAGCCTGTATTGATACCCGGGGTTGCCCCGAAAATATGAGGTTTAAGGACAGAATGGGTACTGTCCTGGATCACAGAACCACCTAATCTACTCTGACAATAGCTATTAATGAATATTTGGCAAGGATTTTGCAAACAATATATATAAACTTTCTTTTTGGAAAACTGTCCCAGTTCTCAACAATTAATATTTTCCTGAATTAGAGACAGTATTCACACGATTGTGTTTAATATCCGTTGATAGATTTATCCTCCATAAATGCATAATATTTATAATTATACATTATGCAGTATAATTATGTACACAAAAAAGCACAGATTCTTAGTTTTAAATCTGGTATTTATTGTTTTCATAAAGTACACACTAAATTTTGTAATGTGAAAAAAAAGCCTGATCCCTTTCCATCTTTTCTAGACTATTCAGTATTATATATATACATATATACATATAGGTGTATATATATATATGAAGACTGAATTATAGCTATTGACTACAAGTCATTAAGACAATGACAATCATTATCTTAACATTGACCGTGAAGCATAAGGAGCATGTTGAAAGCAATGCTGAGCTTACTGTGTTCTGCCTACAACCCATAAAATGGGTAAATGGGACATGTATTTTGATTGACAGCAAGGTCAGAAGGACTGAGGCAGCCAGACCCCTGCAAGTGCAAGAGACAGGATGTTTCCCAGAAGCCAGATTTAAGGCAGATCTTTAAAGAAGGTTACCTAATCTCATTTTAAGACATGGTGAGGTGCTCTAATGTTTACCCTCGCTGCTAAGTGGTGCTGTCTTATCTGATTTCTGCTTTCAGCTCATTGGCTAATTTTAAATCTTTCTCAGTGAGCTGGAAAACCCCTTCATATTTTCTCTTGATGTGGGAATCCAAGCCCAGTAATCAAATCACCTCCACCCTTTTAGTGCGTGGAACAGATTGAGGTCCTTTAGCCTGTTTTGGGAAGGATTATTTTTTCATCTTCTTTTTCATGCTCTCCACTGCTTCCACATCTGTCTTCAAATAGGGACTTAGAAATCTAGCAAGTGTCTTATTAGTGCTATATAAAATGTTAGACCACATTTCTATTTCTTGCTAATTTTTTTATTCACCCAAGGGTCACACCATGTTTTCTAGTCACAGTACTGCACTCAGAACAGCATTTTGGAAAAATTGCTTACAGCATTATTCCTTCTCTGTGACTTATCTTTGAATATCCAAACTAGGATTTTTCCTTGTTGCAGTTCCCAGCATGTAAAATGGACATCCATCCATCCATCCATCCATCCATCCATATTTTGCTTCTCATTGCTCCTAATTTCAGCATAGACATTGTATTGCTGTCTTTAGCTTCCTTTAACAGCAATGGGTTTGTATCTTATCTTCTACACATTTCTTGTCTTTTATTCCACACTTTCTGTATCAATTCTGTTTTACTGCTGCTTTGCATTCCCCTTTAGTCTGTTTTGTCTGGTTGGTTGGTTGTTTTGTTTTGTTTTTTTCCTTAAGGAAACCTTTTTCACCATGTTTTCTGAGACATGACTTTGAGGTCACTCAGCACTTCCAAGTTATGCTAAACTTCCCATTTCAAGGATATTACCTTTTCACAGACATGCCAGGAGTTATTTTAATCTTTGAAAAATAACACATTAAAAATAATTATTGGTTGCTGTTACATTCTGTTTGTATAAATATAGCCAGACCATGATTATTGCTACCAAGGCAACTACTAATTTTTGGTTCGGCAATTAACCATTTGTCTGTCACAAAAACATCCCTTGTTGAGTTACTGGGAAGCTAACTGAACACATTTGGAGGCTGGGGGGGCCATCACTTTCTGCAGTATAGCCAGAAATGATGCAGCTAGAATTTATACACAGGCATTGTGCCGGACTAAAATGCCATGTAACAATGTCTCCTAATTTCCACAAAGCACTAATGCCAAATTCTGCTGTTTATTCTAATTTCTGGGGAAGTACGAGCTGATTGCAATGCCATTCCAAAACATAGGAAAATCAAGAAGAAAAAAAAAAAATCTAAAAATACTCAAAACACTAGCCATGGTAGAGAATCCAATATATTTTCCCACACAATGTTTGTGATTGTACAAAAGCAATACCATCAGTATCTATTCTGTTAGCGTTTTTGGACTTGCTATGCTGGAGCCACAGAGGAGCAATGCCTGGCGTGCAGTGCCGGCAGAGAGCTGCCATTGTCCCTTCATAATCAAGGTGTCAGAAGCACAGAGGGTCCCTTTGTCTGCTCATTTCTGCAGGAGGAGATGTCACTGACACCATTTTTACAGCCTATTCATTGGTTTAAGGACAGGCAATAGATAATGGGAAAAGCCAGCATACCCCAAGAAAAGAAAAGAAAATAAACAGATTGCCACCAGGAAAATGAAGATACTTAAGAATCAGAAAGGTTAACATTTAAATTAAAATAGAGAAATGGGACAAAAGAAGTTACAAAAACAGTCTTGCAGGCAGAAGTTACTAGAAAACCCTCATTAAATAAAATCTAAACAAGCAAAAGGAGGCAAGGACACCTTTGACACCAAAGTCACAAAGGCAGAGGTTTGTGGCTCGGAAGTGGATGTTTGTTCTACTTTCTTCTAGTTTGACATAGCAGCAGCAAAGATGGATAATTTGAAGCCTATAAATCTTGCTCCCAGCTGCAAGTCATGCTTCCAGGGAAGTCAGTGGCAATACTCCAATGGGTCAGCTCCTTCACTGAAATTTTGACAATACTTGATGAAAGAGGCAAAAGGCAACTTGCTTCAAACAAGGATTTATGAACAAAAATGGAGAACATGACGTTTTGAAGTCAAATTCAGAAGTTAGTTCTTCAGTCTCAGAATTATTCTAAATACTGGAGTTTTCACCACTCCACAATTTCCGTAGCACTTGCTGTGGTGAGACTGTGTCACAGCTGAAAATGCCACTCAGGTCAGTAGGTATTCCCAACCAAAGGACACCCAGCCCCTCCACGTGTTCACTTTTTACCAGTTTTCACAGAACGTATGCCTTTGTAGGGCTGCAGACATGATCACTGCTATATATTCCACTGTGTCCTATGCTCTGACATTAAATAACTGCATAAAGAGGGACCTACGTTTTGTTTAGTTACAAACTAAATCCTTGCAAATGTGCCAACTGAGCTATAGACTTAGCTGGATTTGACCCCAGAAGGAAAATGTATAGGGCAAATTGACTTTCTGAGTGACAAAGGGAACTCACTAATTTTATTTAATACGATGACAGTAGCAACTCACTCAACACTCATCTGGGTTATCATGTTAAATGGTACTTTCATTAAATCATTGCTGAAATGCATGAGATGTCTGTCAACAGAGAGCGCAGATCTCAGCGCTGGAATGGCAAACCACTAAAGCTGATTTTTGGGATTGCTAAGGCCTTCTTGAGATACAGCAATGTCTCAATATAGCCTATGAGCTAAGTGAAAATTGAAAATTCTTAACATGACTAATTTAGAGCTTATAAAGCATGTACTAACACTGATTGCTATAATGCCAAAAACATCAATAACTTGGACAGAATTATAAAACAATTTGGATACTGGCTGCCAAGTTCTAAAATAAAAAACTTGTATAGCTTATAACCTGTAAATTCACGAAGTACTCTCTGAATTTCCCTCCCTCTGAGCACACACATTGAAAACCCAACACTCACCCTGGTCCTTGCAAGGTTTTTTTTTCCAAACAAAAACTATCTGTATATTTTTCAGGTCTGAATTTAGAGAGAGCCATTTGCTTGTGCAGCTTTAATTTCTTTCTCAAGATTCTCCAACATTTCTAACAAGCTTTGTCCAAAATGCACAATATCCCTTCCATTCACATGTCTTAGTACTTCTTACCTTTTTAGACACATTTTTGCTTGCTAAATTCCATATCGGTAAGGGTCAGTTTTGGAGCTCTTCCAGACATTCCCAAAGTGTAATAAGTGAGAGTAGGCAAAAAAAAACCCCAAAACATCACAGACAGTATTACTAAGAGGAAATGTTTTTGAGTTATGCTTTCTCCTTCCTTGTGTAATCTACTGCTTATAACCATTACACTCCTCCCTCGCAAACCTTTCTTCTTGGAGAGTGGTGACCCTTACCCTGCTCTCCCATCTATTCCTCTTCCACTCCTCTTTCCATCTGCTCTGGTAAACCCATTAAATCTGTATTGAGAGCTGTGAAAAGAAGAATGTTTGACAAACTGACTTGACTGCTGCTGAGTGGTATAATCTGCTGTCATTTGCCTCCATTGCTGTCAGCATTAAAGGTCAAAGAAAAGAGTAAGGTAGCTCCCGAGGGGCAGCAGTTCTGGGGAAGCAGGTTGGCATCTCCCACCACCTTTAGCAGCTGAGTTTGTTATAATGGCTTTAAAATGTTCAAAGGCTTTTGTTTCCTGTGCCACTCAAGTTGCAAAACTGGACTCAGCCTTTCACACAGTTTGGGTGGATTTTTCTGCATTATCAGTTTTCATGTACCGACACACAGGTAAAAGTTCTTCAAAGCTTTAATTAAAAACGAGTTTTGAAACCCAAATCACCTGTCCTCAGGAGAATGAAAGATGCATAAGCAAACACTGATGTAGCAGACACTGGTACTTAAACACAGAAACAGACTCGTCACTTTTACAAGATCTGTCAAGAAAGGAAAATTCTTGCAATTCAGAACTTGAGTCCATTAATTAAAATGGCAAATAAAGGCCCACATTTTAAACCTGGCTATCTGAACATAGGTAATTACCGTTTATCTGATGAGGTGAGTGACAAAAGATGTGTACTAAATGTATTCATGTTAAAAAACTTCATCACATAATCTTATGCACAGACATTTGAAAATTAGTCCCTATTTTATCTTTATCCCTGTGCATTCATGCAGACAATGAAGGGAGACAGAAAGCTTAATATGATACAACCAAATTTCCATATGACACAATGTATATAAGGACTACCTTTTCTATATCCTTCCACTTCCTGGACCTCAATACTGTGAAAAAGTCAATGTACACGATGACAAGACTTTTTCATTTAAGATCTCAGTGACACCGGTTTGGCAGTGGACAGAGTTTACGAATAGCAAATGTTTGTCTTCCTGTTTCTGATCCTTATTTTGCATGTAAGTTATAATCCTTCCCTTCATTTTTCTATGAAAGCGGCAGTAAAACATATTTTTCCATTTTTCTGACATTTCCAGAGTGTGCTGTTTCTTAGATCATTATTCTGGCTATCTCTTTCGATACAGTCTTCTCTTCTGCAATTCTTGCCAAATTTTTTTCTTCTTTTTTTAAATCTAGTTCCTGTCAATCTATTACAAACTTTCTCAGAAGTTGCATTTGGCACAGGAATATTTTTTTACTATAATCTTAAAGTTTCATATCTTTCCCATCTGTTTTATATGACAGTAATGAGAGTCTTAAAATGGGACTCTATTTTTGCAGTGTTCCAAAAATGCCTTCTGTGCTGTATATTGTTTAGTAATACTCTTTGCATAGTGCCATTAATCTCTAAGGGCCAGATGCTGATAGTGGGTTTTAGTGCCCTCAATTTCCATTAGAGTCAGAAAGAGGCGAGGATCCTTCTCTTTTCATAGGAAGTGATCAGTGCTTGGCAGAAGCAGATGCTAATTGGCCCACTGGGAGAAACATAAATGCAGAGATATGTGTAAATGTGCTTGTTTTTTTCAAGACTAGCCACAGATTAACCTCATGGTTTGTCTGAAGTAAATAGCAGTTGCTATTTTTTGCTGAACTTTTATAGTCCTAAACTCAGAAGCTGCAGTAAAAAACCAAAAGCTTATCTTGTTTCAGTTTCCTTCACTGAAATCTGTTTTTTCAGTAATAAAAATGTGTTCCCTGAAAGAATGAAAATGAGAAAATGTATCTCTCAACTTGAACGTATGAATGGTAAAAACAGCACAAAGTAACATTACCAAATTTTCAGCCTCTAAGCTATAATCTAGATATTTATCAACTTGACTAGTTTCTGTTAGGCCAAATGGAGAATATCTGTAAACATTCCTAACCTACTTTTTCTCATAACAAGGAAACCTAAAGTCCATGTGCTCCAGAGCCAGGAACCACCCCTAGATGCTGGTAACCTGAACGACATGGAAAAAGAACAGATGCCATCTATGTGCCACTATATTTCATAATAATAACAAAGAAACCCAGCCATTGGTAAATATATAAACACAGACTTGGTCTACTCTTTCTAAACAAAATAAACCTTTTTAACTGAACTTTCTTTAGTAAGATAGGAGTTTGGCTAAAAGAGTTATTGCAATGAGGAGTTATAACTCTTAGATCTTCATGTGTCTCAGGTATTTTGTTTTCTTCCTTGCTGGTGCATCCACAACATTTCTGGCAATGCACTTCTCCAGTCCCCAAGGACATCCAAGTCCTAGAAAATCATATCCATATTTCATCCTGACTACCGAAGGCATTACTTGCACTACCATGCTTTTAATGAAGGAGAATCAAGCTGAGATAAAATTGTACAGTTCAGTTTTATAAGTTATTACCTCTGAACAGGAATCAAGAGGTTTTAAAGGCCAATAGAAATGAGACACAGAACTGGGGGTACTGAAGTACTGGGCAACTCCATTTTCCAAGCTATTCCGTGCTGCTAGGCATGACAGGGGAACATTTGTCTGGACTTTTCAGTTACAAAGTCAAAAAATGAATGTTAGTGATTCCTTCCTTGCATGGTAATGAGGTAATATTCACCTCTAGAAAAAGAGTGAAACAAATGAATCCATTTCCAGAAATACTGAGAGCCATCTGGAGATAGGTTTATTTCTACCAGAAATAGTGGATTATTCATTATTTCATGGGATTACTGGGATGATCCCTATCATCCCTACTATTTCATAGCCCTCCTTCTACAGCATCAGCAAAATCCCAACAAATTCTTTTGTAAAATCTTGCTGGAAGCAATGACAAAACAGGTATGTCCTTGAAGGAAATCTTTGCATTGGGCAGCTTCTGCAACTGGTGATTATTTGAGAAAAAGAGCCCAGTTTGACTCCGAAGATATATGTTGGATAGTTTTACATTTATATTCACCATATATGACAATTCCTAATAGTAAAATTAACCTTAGAATCATAGAATCATAGAATCATTAAGGTTGGAAAAGACCTCTAAGGTCATCAAGTCCACCCAACACCACCATGCCCACTAAACCATGTCCCTAAGTGCCACATCTACACGTCTTTTAAATACTTCCAGGGATGGGGACTCAACCACTTCCCTGGGCAGCCTGGTCCAATGTTTAACCACTCTTTCACTAAATAAATTTTTCCTCACGTCCAATCTAAACCTTATTTATATTGAGTTCTTTAAAATGTCGGTGTTTATGTCATGTTGGATACACCTACACGAGCAAATTTAACAGCACTACCAAATTTTTCTGGGTGCTAGATTTTACTGTTACGTTATGAAAATTTCTAGCAAGGTTTTGACTCATGTCAATGAACCTTGGCCCAGACAATCTCTGGGCATGGTTCAGTAGATAGCACGGGCCAAGCCCCATTCCCAATAGGCAGTTTAGATGCACCTTCACCACTTTGGAGAACAGTAGAGCTTAACAGTGTGGCTGTAAGCTCTTCCACGCCTGTAGGGCTCTGGGCCAAAGAACAACCTTGGGCTGCTTCTTTACCCATGTCTACCCTCAGTTCCTCTGAAATCAATGGAGACAGAGGCACCCCCAGAGGGCAATTTCTCCACCTAACTTGGGTACCTGTTTGAAGTATAAGTATCCTTCTGAGATGCCCTTTCTTCTCTCTCTGTATCTCCACTGACTACAGAGAGATTTAGCTATCATTTAGACAGCTAACATGAAGACAAATCCCACCTTAAAACACACTGATAACAAAGCCGCACAGGGAGTGCCGTCTGGGAACTCTTCTCTGTATATCTGTGGTCTAATGGAAGCAACTGGGGCAGGCTCAGAAGAGAAACGGTCTTGATGTTATTGTTGTTCATATTATATCTGTTATATAACTATCATTTCTTATTTTTTCCACATCACCTCCTGACTCCAGATGAAGTTGAGGCTCTATTGCACCATCAGTGTGTGAAATCACAGGATAGGGACTTAAAGTCTAAACAGAACTACAGATGGAAAAGTGAAGCCTCAGTCTCAGGCTACACATTAGCCATTGTAGGCCGAGAGCTAGACACTCAAACACAAGAAACAGCCAGGAGAAGAAGGCTCTTTCAAACTTGAAGATGTTTGATGCTCACCGAAACATTCACTGCAAACTGGTGCTTACCTTCTGTCCCCCCCAAAAAGGTTTTGCACTGAGTTTAATGAAATTGGTCTTTGTAGACAGGGAAAAATACAGCTCATTTTTGCCTTTTCCACTATATTTTTCTTCAATCAGAGCTTCCTTTTCTCCTCCTCCCTCCAGTAAGAACAGGACTGGACACCTGGAGGAGAATTGGATTGGGGTTCACCAGGGCAGAAAGCAGGACAAGAGACAATAGGACATCTCTGTGAAACTGGCCTGTGTCACTCCATTTCTATACCAGGTGTTGATCATCCTAGAACAGAGTAATGTGGGTTTACTAATTCACCAAGATCTGTTGCCTCACTGGACATAAGGGAGTTTGCAGACAGAGTCGGCTGGCAGTGGTCCGCAGGGAGGAAATTGAGGAATGGCCAAGCCCAGAGGGGATCCTGCTTCTCTATTAGCTCAGGATTTGTTTTCTTTGCCAGTGAAGACAAAGCCCTTGAAAGGGGAGAACTAGGCATTTGCTAAATGGAAATGGTATTCTTAGGGCGAGCATTGGCACTGCTAGCAATGTGCCAGATCAGGTGCTGTCCTGCAGAGATGAAGTGGGACAGGGCAATTGGAAAAAGGAGCCAGTTAAAAAATGCAGCGTACAGCAACTGCGTAGCTTTTAAAGGGACTAAACTTCCTCTACCTTATAGTGATTCTGAAAGAAATGTAAAACAAAGCATATTTTTTTATGTTGAACTTTTGCAATGTATGAAAATAATAGAGAGTAAGTCAAAGTGGGAAATACTGCATACAGATGAAAATGGAATATAGCTTAGGTCTCCATGCAGCCCATGTCCTGTTTATGAATGAAGTCTGATCCATTCACGTTTCATATGCTGATCCAGTTGCTCGCTGCAGATAGCACCGTTTTGGTTTTTGCTATTCCACATCACCAGCTTTCCCGTGCTAGAGATGGAGCAGCAGCTCCTGAAAAGTTCAGTGTCTTGAATTCATTTGCCACTAGATGGCAACTGCTTAACTTTCCCACAGCACTGCAGAAAACCTGTAAAGCATCAACAGCATCTTCTCCAGACAGACTGCTCGGATATGGTCTCATGATATTCTTTCTTCGCAGCTACCTAAAGATTAGCTGTTAATTAGGTCAACTCATGACAAAATTTCCACAAGACACACATGTTAAAATGGAATATGCAGTTTAAAAGTAGAAAGTAGGAAATCATTCATGAGATAAGTAGGGTTATGGCTTCTAAACTTTTCAGCCTTAGATCCTAGCATTGGGCTAGGGGCTGTAATCAATAGCCACCAGCAGTCTCTTATTTTATTTCCTTTACTTTGTTTTGTAGAGGTAATAAGTATGGAGCAGTTACTCAGTTTCTCATGATACAAAGACCAGCATCCCACAGTAAAATTGACAGCCTCAAAACAAAATGTTTCAGTTCTCCAGGATTTCCCTTTTTGTTCTAAATTATTCACTGAACTCAAGTGGGATTTGTGTGCAGGTTGCATTCAGAGCCTTTCTGAAATTTATTTCAGTAAGAAAAAAAGTCCTTTATAAAAATAAATACATCTATACAGCCCATGCAATATACATAAAAAATAAAAGCATTGCCTAGTTGGAAAGGCACATCCTGACTGAGACCTCCTCTCACATGTTTTCTCTCTCTCTAAAAAAAATCCTGCTAGATAATGGAACCTGCTTCTACACTAATATTATCTGGAATAACTCTGCTGGTATTATTTGACTCAAACTGATATAAATTGTATTAGAATAAAGTACAACATTTTCAGACAAATAATAACACTCAAAACAATCTATAATCTTTCTTTCTGTGGAGTTTTATCTCACAAGCAAGAACTGGAAGAGATATCTGGATTTTTTTACTGATGAATTGTCAGGGTTTAGCAGGGCTTTTTTTCTTTTCTTGTAAAAAATATAATATCTAGCACTTGCCTTACCAATATGGATTGTACGCTGAAAAGCTTTCCAAGAATTACATTTTGTACCAAAGTTGGGGATATATTAGTAAAAGATGTAAAGCCCATGCTAGATAATATACTTTTGATAATGGCCTTATTTCTTTACTGGCAATCTGTCCTCAAAAGTTCTGCTAGGGCAAGAAGCAGCAAACTCCTTTAGCTACTCTTTGAGATTTCTTTCCTGGTGCTACGGAAGACTCATCCTCCCATTGAACAAGGAAAAAATATTTCTTCTTTACATACCCTTTTTTCATGGGACAGGCAAAAAATGTGAAGCCTCATCTCTTCCCACATGGCAGTTTTAACTACCTGCCTGTTCCTGTCTCTCTGTCTCTCTGTCAGGCCAACGGAGGACCCACCAAC
>NW_008795486.1:1204400-1209474 GCF_000699145.1 Aptenodytes forsteri
CTCCCCACATGGCAGTTTTAACTACCTGCCTGTTCCTGTCTCTCTGTCTCTCTGTCAGGCAACTGGAGCACCCACGACTGCTCTCCATCCCTCTCCACATCCCTCCTCAACCTCCGCCTCACTGCAGTCTTTTATCCATGTCTCCTTAGAGGGTGTGGGTCAGTCACTTTCAGGAGCCTCTTCAAGAACAGTGAGAAAGCTACAGTGGTGGGGAGTCCACCCTGCCATATGTAAGAAGATAATTTTGACTGTATACTTGTTAATGAGTGATCTCTCTGAGAGATTAGTTGCAGTTTTGTTGCGTCACATGGTGACTTAGCCATCCAATGCTACTTGAGATTGATGGCAATGGTGCAACTAAATTTTTCAGGTTTTAAATTCTCAGTTCTGCTGTGGAACTCTTCCCCCTATGCCCTGCAGTACTTTCTGTTTGCAAAAAGAAGCTAATTTTTGCAACACTGGTGTTAGGAGCCTAAATTTTTGCTAGATGTATTGTTCTCTCTTGAACTGTAGTTGAACTGGTTTCTGAAGAACTATTTTTCTCATACTGGAATTAAAAGCACCTATCAAAGAAGCAGCTGCTGGCAATGATGGTGTCTCAACTCTGAGATAGAAGGGTCTCTCCTGTGAGGGCAAGAAGCTTAGGTAAATTTATGCCTAGGGTTACACAAAATGGTTGCCTGTGACAGCAGGGAATTGAACTCACTGGACTTTCATCATCAAAGGCCAGGGAAATTGTCACCCTCAAGAAGAACATCAGTTAGAAGGAGTGGCATGCAGTTTTGTCTGTCCTGAGTCTCCACTCTGGATGAACTCATCCATGAAGGACAAGCGACCAGTGGACACTTTTTGACTGCTTTAGGAAGGGATGTGCATGGTGATTTTGTAATGATCACACATGGATGTTGTATTCATTCTTTATACTTAGAAGTGGCATAGACCACTTGGATGGAAAGAAATAAAAACCAAAACACCTGCTCAATCAAAAAAATCCACCTAAACAAAACAAGCAAAAAATGGGACAAACTATAAATCACGGGACTGGAGAAAAGGGCACCAAACCTCAGAGTGCCTTCAAAAACAACCAAAATTTCCCAAAGCTGTGTTAACAACACAAACAGCTCATAGCTGAAACAAGAAACCTGCCTCAAGCAATAGTGACTGGAGAACGTGAAAAGAGCAATGAAGTCTTACAGCATCATTGAAATAGGAATTCCTGAGGTTTAATGAATAACAAGGCACTGGTGGCTGAGGTAACTGCCAGTGCAACTTCATTTAAATATTTTTGGACTATGAGTTGATACACTCTTGGCTGGATTTTCAAAAGTTTCCTAAATTGGACTGACATTTCTTGCACCTCCAATAACATTTACATGACTAATAACTTGGCCAAAGTGACAAGTTTTCTGCCTGTGAGTCATAAAATGAACATAGTTGAAAAGGGAAGATAAACAGCCAAATCGAGACAACTTTGGAAACATAAGCTTCTTTCACCAAATAGATGTAAGATGGTGTATCTTGTACAAGTCATGTTCAGTAATAAAGAAGAACTATATGCATTTTTTTACACTGGCTTCATCTGTCATTATCCAGTTTAGTATAACCCAACCAGTACTACCACAATCTGCTTTTTTTTTTTTCCAGGTTGTCTTTAGACTTTTAGCAAAACTTTCCAAAACACTAAAATAGTTCAGGAACTCATCACCGATTTTCAAAAATTAAGGTCATGTCCAAATGGCAGATTGGACTTTAGACATGGTAGCCTGGAAACCAAAAGCAAGCCGACAGTGTGAAGCTCTGTGTGGGTTAGTTTGCCTTGCAAGGAGAAAGGCAGGCAGGGGCTGAATCCCCCCGACTTAGCTGTTTCCAGGATTGTTGGTTATTTATTTTTTTTCCTTTCATAGAATCATAGAATCATAGAATCATTGAGGTTGGAAAAGACCTCTAAGATCATCAAGTCCAACCGTCGACCCAACACCACCACCCACTAAGCCATGTCCCTAAGCGCCTCATCTACTCGTCTTTTAAATACCTCCAGGGATGGTGACTCAACCACTTCCCTGGGCAGCCTGGTCCAATGTTTCACCACTCTTTCAGTAAAGACATTTTTCCTCATGTCCAATCTAAACCTCCCCTGGCGCAACTTGAGGCCATTTCCTCTCATCCTATCGCTTGTTACTTGGGAGAAGAGACCAACACCCACCTTGCTACAACCTCCTTTCAGGTAGTTGTAGAGAGCGATGAGGTCTCCCCTCAGCCTCCTTTTCTCCAGGCTAAACAACCCCAGTTCCCTCAGCTGCTCCTCATAGGACTTGTGCTCTAGACCCTTCACCCTTTCATCTCTACCTCCCCTACCTGTGAGGGTCAAAGAAACAACACAAAGCAGAGAATTTATGGAAAGCATCGGTAACTCTGCCAAGTGAGAAATGAGTAGTAAAAATTGAAGCTACATACCCTGTATACTACCGAGGAATTACTACCAAGGAATAGTGTACCTCAGTCACACACCTTGGTGGATAACTTGACTGCCATTTCCAGATACTCTGCAGTTGTGTTTCTATATCTCACATTTGTACGCAGAGATAGATGAGAGTTTAATGTCAAATTTTAGGTGAAGCTTTGTCCCAAGAAAATCTAAAGAAATCCAGAAAAGTTAAAATATTTTGTTTTAAAAGACCGTTGTTGGCTTTTGTTTTGAAAATTACGTATTTTAGTTGCCAAACTAAAATGTAAAACAACACTAAAGATGTTTGATATGTTTCAGTTCACATGAATGACTTTATTCCTTTTAAAACATCATTTACTTTGTTTTCATTGGCCAGCAAAATTGAAAAGTCAGTTATTCACGCTGTTCTACATGAAAACCTGGGATCTCAATTGGAATGAAAGAAAAAGGGTGGGTAATAAGCAGTCAATACATTCAAATAAGACCTTTTAAAAGCCCTGACAAATGTACTAAATAAGCCACCACCTGAGTATTCATTTCAGTCACTGCAATATTCATTGTTTTTAGTTTGTTTCTAATACATCAGTCTTATGTTACATAATGTTTTATTTGAATATATTCTGAAATATTTTTCTTTCCTTTGGTGATGTTTCCAAAATGAATGAAGGTTAAGGGGGGAAAAAAATATTCTGTGCTTGCTGCAATAAGTATGTAGCAAGTTTAGTTCTATGAAAATTAAATAAATATTAAAAGGAAGTCTGTTAACATCTAAGGAATAAAGGTCTAGGAGAAATAAATGGCAGTGGTTTATAAAGGAGGAATTATGCCATAGTGGTCTGCCATTGCCAAGATATCACATCAGTCATTTATTCCCTGGAAATGGGTCAGCAGCAAAAGCCTCTGATTTCTCCAAGATCACTTGCAGTTGCTGAGGACAGTCCCTTCTGCATTTGGAACAATCATCATGCTTTTAACAATATACAGGTGATTTTGGTATGAAAAGAAAAATGCACTGCAGATTTAGTATTTATCCCACACTAATGGGAACCCAGGGCCATTTTGCAAAAATGGTACCCAAAGACTTGAATTCTTACATATAGAATCATAGAATGGTTTGGGTTGAAAGGGACCTTTAAAGATCATCTAGTCCAACCCTTCAGCTACTAGCTAGTCCAACTACTTCAGCTAGGTACCTAGTTAGTCCTGTCTTTCACCTTCATTCCCCACTCCCAATGTTTTTTTTTTTCCTCTTTTTCACCTAGACACCGTGAATATGAATTCTTTCATATGAAACACTGTGTCATATGAAAGAGTTTTGGGCTTAACATCTTCAGTAGAAAAGAGCTCATCCCCCTAATGCTGCACTCCAGACTCTGGCCTCCTGCAGAGTATCACATCAAATTCAAGCTCTGGAGGTTAATTTTCAATGTCCTCCTTAGGGCTGGCCTTAAAAAGAGCCTTAAATCTCCTCAGAGCAGAGCTCTGACACTGGCAGCTTCAAAGAGAACACTGAGCACCAGAACAGGAGTTTATGGCCTCACAGAAGAGACACGAGTGGTGAGAGATCCCTCTCACTTCAGTGAGCTTTCCCACTGTTCCCATCACACGCAGCAAGAAAAGCCCAAGGAAGAACAAGGGAAAATAAAGAAGGAAGTGATACAAGAAGAAAAAAAATGTAAACAGAAATATTAAATAATACGTTGGGCTGCCTCAGGGAAAGTAGGAAACCAGGTTTAGACACCTAACTCTGTGACATGGGTGTCATCCCTTAGGGGGAGAGACACCACAATGAATGCAGGGTGTGATAGTGTATACAAAGAACCACCACCCTGGCTCATGGCATGGGCTCTCCCAATGCTGCCCATTGATACAGCTGGTTTACGCTGCTCAGATAAACTGTCTGGGGCTTTTCTGTGCAGCCTCTGGTGGGAGTGTGTGGCTTTTTTAAAGGAGTGGCAAAATCCAGTTTATTGTAGATTCAGGATGGGGTTTTCATGAGGAAGCACCGTTTTGCTCCTTGCTACATTTATGACCTCTACTATGTGCTTTTTCAGTGTCCTTCCCATTTATTCCTCTCTTCTGCTCTCACTTTCCATCTTCCAAACCTCCCTTATCCACTTCTTTGTACTTCCAGGACTTTAACTGCACTGGCATATTGACAGGATCTCCTGTAGTTGGGTTCTCTCCTGCACATTCTTATTGCCTAGTTTTAGTATTTCAACAATGAATCAGAAATTGTTTTTTTTTTGGTGGACTAAACCCATGTTTTCATGTAGCCCTGTCATCTCAGAGTTAGACTGAGGGTAGCTCTAACACTTGGGTTTAGTAAACTCATGTGGAGTTTCATGTCAACTTACCTCAGAATGTGAGCACTACAGTGTATAGTCTATGTAAGCCATTTCAGTTCATACCTAATGCAAAGGTAAGCAGTAATGTGCCAGATCTTGGGAGAAGGTTAGTGAAGTAAATCTGGATTAGTATTGAGTTCAGTCTTACTGTGCTGGTTTTGGCTGGGATAAAGTTAATTTTCTTCATCGAAGCTAGTATGAGGTTGTGTTTTGGATTTGTGCTGAAAACAGTGTTGATAATACAGAGATGTTTTCGTTATTGCTGAGCAGTGCTTACACA
>NW_008795486.1:1209820-1219775 GCF_000699145.1 Aptenodytes forsteri
TCTCTCCCCCATCTCACCAGGGGGGAGTGAGTGCGCGGCTGCGTGGGGTTGAGTTGCCAGCTGGGGTTAAACCATGACACTTACTATGTCCCTTTGGTAATTATATCTGGAAGTGGCATTTAAGGCACATAAATAAAATTAATCTTTGGGATCTGTTATAAATATTCATAGTCAAAGATATAATAAAAAGAGGCCTGAAGAAACTAGAAATAAAATTATAATCAGCTTGGAAAAAATTCACCCAACAGAGGGAAAACTCTGAAACCTTGGCATAATTTTTAACAAGCAATTTAATAAGCTTGTGATAATGAAATAAACTAGATCAGACTATTTTGTGCGCAACAATGACAGTTGAAACTTACTAATTTTGCATATTTCAGCCTATGCAACCATCAGAAGCACTAAAGGGCAACTGGATGTTCTTCCAGCTATTTGTAGATAATCCCTTAAGAAGCCTTTGCTAAAGCACACTTTCAGTTTAATCTGATTAAAAAAATCAAAAAGCAGATGAAAGGAAAAATAGTTTTTGTTAAGTTTTCTCCAGCCTGTTTGTTAATTACCAAGTGTTTCAGCTGTAGTCTGATTGTTCCCAGCCTGCTGTACCATACCTCCTCCTCCCACTCACTCCTGCAGAACAGCTCTTGTTCTGCACCTTTTGTCACCAGCATCACTTCAATGGCAGACTGATACCCCCTCTGCTGCACACCCCCACTTTCAATTCTTGCCATTACACACATATACAATATGTCTACAAAGCACAATGCAGCACTATACACAGATTAATGCTGCGCTCCACCTAGGCTAATAAATATTGTTTCTCAGCAAGTGCATTTCTCTTTGCTGCATATATAAAGCACTCTGCCTTCACCGTAGACCACGACGTCTGTCCATAAGCTGATGCTGTAAAATGAAGCAGAAGGAGAGACACTGGACTGAAGTAGAGGTAACCCCATTGACATCTGGATTTCCTCATTCATAGAAAAGGAAAAATACCTGTCACAATAGTTAAAATTTGCATAAGAAAATTTTCTTTTGTATGTAGATTCCTCATTTATACTTGGAAACACAGAATCTAGCTCACAACCCAGTGGAGGAACCTATAAGCAGTTAATTTATATACATCTAAGACAAAATATCTACCATTACTCTAACAGGAACAAAGGAATGTCTCCTCTAACAGATTTAGGTCCATTTGCTATAATTTTTATATTGCTGACATCAAAGTAAATAGTCTGCATGTGAGCCCTGCTGCATAAATTTCACATGTTCTTCTCTAAATTAACCTCAAAATTCTACAGCACTCAAATAAGTGTCTAAGAATTGATCTCGTATATCAAAGCCACTCTTCTCACATATCAAGCAGCACTGATAGGACTAGGAGTACGATGCCATGTGAACGCCTCCCTTCTTGATGTGGTCTGCGAGTTATGCGTTGCAGTATCATGATCAGAGCTACAGGACGTATGGAAATGACTTTCCACACTTTAAAGCACTGTATGTTTTCTAGTGCACTTGGTTCCTGCAGAGCTGATGTGACTTTTATTGAAAAAAGGAAGGTTTCTAAGAGAGGATTGTGTTTCTGGCATGTTTCTAACATGGGAATGAGCCACATGTCTCATACCCACAGTATGGATAAAATTTCCACAGTGAACTTGTATGCCACGTTTTACACTGTTTCTGAAATTACTATGCAGAATTACTACTAGTGACATTTTAAAAAACTAATGTGATTTTAATTGTACTAAGAGTTTCACACAGAGCAGAGTTTCCCAACCGTTGCTGCCATGGGGTCCTTTGTAACTAAAGCCGTAGTTTTAATTATATATGCTATCTTTGTTCAATACTTGCCCTTCTGCAGCTTTTTGAGAAAAAGTGCATTCATACTTTTTTCCTCAGTTGCAGTGTGCTAATTCAGAAGGACAATGATTTATTAGCTTCCTTTTGGAAGGTATTTTTCACAACTGAACCATAATTCTATTTTTTTAATTTGCTTATTTATTTCACTGTTGTTTAGGTCTGGAAAAAATATACTCCTTTAAAAAAATTGATGCACATTCACTGCTTACGGGAAAGGGTATTCAAATGAGGCAGTGTTTAAGCACCCATTCTTTAGGAAAAATCAGAACTGGCATACCTGAATTCAGTTTATGCCCATCGTACTTTTGTACAGAGCAAAGAAAACACAGAAGAAACCTAAGTAAGTGACGTCCGTAGAAATGGCATACATATGTTCTGTGAATATCTTGCTGTTCCTTCTGAACCATGTAGTTTCTTTGCCACACCATTAATTTTTACACAGCTCCAAAAATAAAGATGCCTACAGTGACTTTCTTTTGGATCACCTTGTAAAATATATATGCTGTGTTACGATATCTCCACACCACTATGAGACCTTCATTTACTTTTGCACAGAGCATTTGTCGTTTAGCTTTGCCCTCCATTACCAACACTAGGAGCAGGAGCCAGGGCTACATGGTTAACTTTTTAATGAACTAATTGGGAATTTACCCTGGGATAAAGGCAATTCAGTTCAAGCTCTTGCATATTCAGTTCCTGGTACAGCCAGGCTTTATTCACTTGAATTTGTAATTTAATATGCAATTCTTGTGCACAGCTCTGCAAGAATACCATATGTGACTAGTTACCACAGTCTTCACCCAAAGCGTATACTAACCATAGCAACACGGGCATCAGATGTTGCATAAGCAACCTGACAAGGGCTGTATTTTTAAATTTGCACACACAACGGTTTCAAAGCCAAATGCCTGCACATTTGGAGCTCCTGAAAAAAAATGAAATAAGTGTTTTAAAACCACAGTTAACAGCTGGGTTTGTACATTTTGGACAAAATGTTTGAGACTGAGTTCCTAAAATTAAATACCTCAATTTGAATTTAAGTAACCAAATTAAGTGGCCTAGTTATAAGTGTTGAGCACTGAAAACATCTCTCCTGTTTACTCCAAGGGGTGAGACACCCTGCAAACCCGTAAGGATGTAAATTGGACATCCCCATAGCTCACCCTGAAGCATCCAGGCACAGAGCGCTGGGTTTCCCATTCAAAACTGCATTTTGCTTTATCTCTGCATGTATCTGTGATGCCAAAACTGAATGTAAATAGGCAGTGTCCATAAACGATGCTCTCCTAGGCAAAGCCAGGAGTATTCCTCATTGTCCAGGGCACCTCTTGTGTTTGCTCAGTTGTGTGAACGCCGCAGCACTTCGGATTGACTCTGGCACTGGGAATCGCCCACATTTTGGTGTAGCTGTGAGATGCTCCTGGTGCGCAGCTTGCAGCTTTCTGCTTTGCTTGTCTCAGGCACCATCCTTGGGTAAGCAGATATGACAATTTATCACAGTGCACATCAGTGCACCAGGATTGTCTAGGGGTGCTGAGGAGGTAAACTGTGTCATCACGTGCCCTAGGGCACAATTCCTCCCCAAAAGGGCTGTACACCTCTGTGTGCCTTTTCCTGCTTCTGTTAACCTATTCCTACACAGGGCGAGGGAGACAAGAGAGTGAAATTCACTCTCTCCCTCTGCTCAGCACTTTGTCCAAGCCAAAAGCCTCTGCCCCCCAGGCGGCCATGGGAGCCATTCTGGTATTTTTATAAGCTAATTGAGCTTAGAATTAAACTAGTGTGGCACATCTCTCCTAACCAAAAGGCTCAGCTGTTTAGAGATACTCAGCTGTGAGTAATGCCTTCGGCATTCACAAAGGATGAAACGCTGGGCTGCCCAGCCTGTTAATGTGCCACGGTGAGTGCTCTTAAGTCAGCCAGATCCAGGCCTTGAGGGAGTAACTCCAAAAAAGCATAATGCTGTAAAAGATGGCATTTCTCTAGAAAGTCTTCCACTTTTCATTGCCAGCAAGAGCTGTGTTTTGACCTGGAAACCCACTTCTCACAGGAGGCTGCCTAAAGCTAACAAAGGGGTCAGCATGGTGCAGGCTGGAAAATGAACCAAGCAAGATCTGAAAATTCAGAGAAGATGAATCAATGCATTTCTGCTGCAGAAAACAAGAGAGAGGCTAGAGGGAGTCCACGCTCCACTGCTTAGAAAATGGAGCAAGACTCGGCTGGCTTTGAAACAATCTCTGTTGTCCTAGAAGGTACATGGAGATAATAAAGTGTGACCATGGGCAAGACCTGGCAGACACTTCAGCAGGCCACCATGTGTTAACACAGATGACGAAGAAAGGCCTCTTCAGACTTAGACATGCCTTTTTAAAAGAGCTGGAGTTTGGAAAAAAGACCTTCAATGAATCCAAGCACAGAGCAGAACTAGAAGAGAGGTAATCAGAGTCGAAAGTAGCAGGGGAAGCAATGGATATGAGTTGTCCTTTCTGATAATTTAGTTTGGCATTATAACCTTAGCAGTAATTTCTGCATTGCCATTAAAGATTACCACTGCTTGCCTTAACCATAATGATCAATCTTATGTTTTATATTGCTACCCATCAAGTCCTATCAGAGCTCCTGTCACATAACACTGATAACGGTTTTAATATTCATGATGGATTTTACAGAATGGCTGGCACATCTCCATTTCAGTGATAAGAAATGTGCTCAGGGCATGCTTTCACATTTGGGTATTTTACATTTTATTATTTTCCTACTTTGGCTAAAACAGAGAATCTGTGTCATGCTGCTCTTCTAGTGGAGAGTCTCTTGCAAAGAGAAAGGCTCTGGAGGATTTCCTAATGTTGATCAGGCTCTGGGTTTTCCTGCGTGCCCCTGTTATGCTGTCCATAACTGGATCACATAACCAAGTACCCTCTGTGCCCAGCTCACATGCACCGTGGTCTGTTTGCAATCTGTGTAGCTCTGTAGCTACATGTGTAGCTGTCATGGTGGTTCATCTATCAGCACCTCCTCTTTGATACACCTGAAGACTATTTCATTAATTATTTTGAAAATCAGGCCAGAAGTTTTAAACTGGCATCAGAAACTAACCAAGAAGAGTATTTTGCATTTCTTACCAATCTAGGTGTTAAAGAAAGTGGTTATAAAATCTGATTGTACCATAACACCTCCCTTTAGGGGGAGTTGGGAAGTGTAGGAGACCTTTCCGTTAGTTCTAGCAGATCAAACGAGTAATGATTTCTACTGGAACAAATCTCCTAATACTACATTATTTGACCTGGAAGAGCCTTTTAGCGTGACGTCTAGTTTACACCTTAGGTGGATGCTTTTTTTTCAGTTACTGGAGGGTTAAAGCAACTGTGCAACAAATGACAACCAACCTGTTTTTTAAACACGAGAGATGTGATGGTGTTTGTTGGAAATGGTTACAAGGTTATAAAGACAACTGTTGAAAGATGTCAGTTATTCGGGCTTTTTTCTTTCTTTTTTTTCTTGAAAAAGAACCCCCCACACCTGGGCTTGTTCATAATAGGCTGACTGGGGCTAGCTCCAGACATAGACCATCTAAGCAGCTGCGAAGGACAACAGAGTGCCAAGAGACAGCAAAATAACCGTGAGTCCACTATTTATTTTGACCATGCCAAAGCTCTAGAAGGCCAGGCTGGCAAATACTGCTGCTGTAAAATGAAAGATATAGAGTATTTGGGCTATCCATGGCTGCTGCTTAACCTGGCTAACAGGGAGCAGGAGCAGAAACTCCAGATCTTGTAGCTTTTTTCCCTCCCTGTCTCAGTCCTGCTGGCCTCTCTGGGGCAGGAGGACAAGATTTCAGCTTCTCATCCTTAAGCCAGGAAGACATAAAGTTCAATTTTGCCTAAGATGCTGAGATGCTTTTAGTGACACTTACAGGAATCAGACATGAGAGATGGCTAGTTTGCATTTTTTTTCTATCAGAGGATATGTTTACACAGACAAGGGCAGGCAGATCCAACCTCCCTCTGATAACGCCTGATCCAAGCCAGCTCTGGTCTAGGCTGGTGAACACAGCCACCCAACAGTGGGAGGGGAGCTGATCCACGGCCACCTACCCAGCAGCGTGCAGTGCTGCTCGTGTCTGGCCCCATCACCCGTGGAACTGGGACCTCAAAACCCACTGCATGGATATGAGTTTTAAAACAGGGGAATATATAACTTGAGCTAGTCAAATTCTAGCAAGTCCCAGTTAGCAGTGAAGAAACCTTATTTTCCTTGGAAAACTTTCTGTCTTGCATCTCTTGGTTATGTTGCTCAATTTATCCACTGTTTTTGGCCATATAGTTAAAATTAAAAGTTTTGGAACAGGGACCTCCTTTTTCTTCCACCTCCGCACAGCATGTAGTGTATTGGGAACCTTGGGATCTATTGCATGACAGTGGAAACCAAAGAATAGCTTAGTTGATTAATGCGACTACCATGGGCTATTTCTCGTGAGTTATTCCATGTGATTATTTGCAAAGCCCTGTTTACTGCTTGATATACTTAACCTAAGTTCTGCAATGCTCCAGTGCAAGAGACAGGAGATTGTGTTGGCTTTAGATAAATTAAGGAAAAGTGTTCTCTTTCATTAAATATAAACAATACAGGCAGTAAAGTACCTCTGTCTTATTTAATTTAAGTTTGTTTTAGGTTACTAGTCTTTAAAAAATTTATATTTCTAGAGGATACAGATTTTTTCCAATTAAAAATGCATAAGATAATTATAGAACTTGTCTGGGAGATGCCAGAGGCACCAACAATTAGGCAGGAAACTGGGGTTTCGGCACTTAGAAATTCATGGGATACGTAAGCTTGAGTTTCAGGTAATTTCATTAGCTGGGCAGTAAAATGATTAATGGTGGAACAAACAGCCATGTGGGAGACCAACAGGACAGAGTACAGAGATCAGGTGACAGTAAAAAAGACTGGTATGGAGACTTAAACAAGGAGAAGCTGCAGCTCAAACCCTCTGTCATTTGGTCGTTCAAATCCATCACCTGGTGAGCAGGCAGAGATGGAGTACAGGAGGCAGATCCTAACTCTTGATAGAGTGGCATTTTTTCCTATGACTTTTGGCCAGGGGATATTTCTATCTATTTTCTTTTCTGAGTGACTCAGCCCGCAGCTGAGATGAATTGGACGGATCACTCCTCTGAGCTACTGTTTCAAAGGATTTTGTTTTATGTAAGTGAAGGGTCCTAGCAGCCTTCACTTCGTTTTTGTATGGCAGTCATCCCTTGGAGTAAACTGGACCAGAACGGGGTGGGACGAGGGGTCCCTTGGACTATGGGTTATGAGCTTGGAGGTACCAGGGAAGATATCCCAGGGCCTGATGGAGTGCAGAGTCAACAGAAGCCCAATTCTCCCAGGTTGGGGTAGTCAGTTCAGGAAGAAATTTCTTTCTGCAAATATTTATTTTAGCCAGGGATACACCAGCTTCAGGTGCTAGCAGCCACTTACTGTCTTCCAAACCAGAGAAATTAAGGCAATCATTTGTTGTCCTCCAAATTTTGGAGGTGACATGAAGACATATGAGCCAAGAAGGCTTGCAGAAAGACAGAAAAGCCAACTGCTTGAGAAACTAAGAGATATATTACGTGTCCTGTCATATTGTTTCTCATCACTAATGACACGTGAAATCAATAACTAACAATAATGTGCTTCAGGTACAAAATATTCATTGAGTCAGGCAGACAATTTTTGGAGATCCAAGCCATGTCAGAAGTACCCAGTAGTTGTTGTATATTCATGAAAACCAAAGCATAGGACCTGGCAAAATTTAGCATGCCACACTCAGACCTAACATTCACTAAAATATTTGTAAATCAGTTGCATTATTTTACCTACTGTATGAATAAACAGGTTCCTCTAATTCTTCTTAAATCGGACGATTGGTATAGAAATGATTGAGTGAGTACCAATCAAATGGAAAAATGAATGACTGAGATCAAACTTTAGATCATACACATTAGAAACTTAATCATAGTTTTAGAAAATGGTGACAAATTCAGACATAGACAAAATTCAACACTAGAACGTAGCTAAAAGGAGACCCATGCCACTCACAATCAGTAAAGTGGAGATATTCATGTTTTTAAGACCACTCCCTAATGCTCTATCTTCAAGTCAATAAGAATTCTTCTCATAAACATGTTCATCTTTGTGCAAATTCACATTAATCTGTCAGACACGCAGGTGGGCAATCCACTCCAGCACCTGGAAAACTAAGAGCATTCCCTTCAGATTTGTTATGATATTGACTCCAGAGTGTGTGGTTCTTCTGGAAGTGCCAAATAACCTTTGCATGCAGAAGAAATGACCCAGGAACCAAAACCATTCAGTGTGAACCCTACTGAAATTCTTTATCAAGAAAGCACACCATATATGTTAGGGCTGAGAGGGATTTGCGTGCTTTTATTTGGATTTGTCCTCAAATGGCAGTCATACCCTAGGTGTCGTTAATGAAGAGCAGATATTTCCATTTGAATCTTTTCTTCTGTGTATAGTGTACAGAATGCACAAGGAAATCTGTAATACCCATCCTACACCCTTTCATACATCTTTCAGCAAGATATAAAACATTGAAGTGCACTAATACTGCACTAACTATAAAATACATATTTTTTTTAAACATAAGACCAAAGTCTAGGAAGAAATAAATCTCTTAGAAAGGCTCTGTCTGACATGGACAGGCTTGGTACAAGTTCATCACATAACATTGACTTTTTTGGTGGATTTTATCATACACATAATTTTCTTGTCATTCACAATGATCCCCTGGACAGAAATTGCTTTGATACTGATGAGGATGATATAGCACTCAAGCATTTTTAGGTTACTCTGAAACTTAGATTCTCTCACATTCCCATAATAGGAAAAATAGCTTTTTCTGTAGAACTGTAAATGCTGTTGCTTAATTATAATTTTTTTTCTCTTTAGGAACTTCTCTGTAAGAAGAATAAAGGTAGGTAGAATAGAACCAGTAGAGTTTCTATGTAAATGCAAAGTCTAAATATCGAAGTAATAGATATTTTTCCTTGTGAATAACACTATCATTTGATCTTTATGGCTCAAACACTTTTTTAGCCAGTCTTGTCTTTGCATCTTTGAAATCTGTTCCACTTACTGTCCAACACAGATCAGAGCACTGCTATAGTCCATCTGTTCTGAGACTGCTCTTCCACTGGGATAAGACCTGCTGTTATGATTTTGAGGCTTCAGACACAGAAATAAGCGCTCCTTCCTTCTCTAAATATAACACTGTTTTTCTGTAATCACTTTGTTACTCTGTGTGTCAAAGATAAGAACCATGAGCCAAATTTTGGTCATCCTGCTGCCAGCTAGCGCTTAAAATTCCATAGATGGCCTATGCCATGCTAATCGTGAGCTTAGCATGGATGTTAGACACAGAGAGGTAATGTGCACAAGTTGCCAAGTCTCATTCTGAGTGCTAAAACAGTCAGGCTGTGACTGCTGAATCCAGATTCAAAAGCAATCAAACCAGGTGAGTCTTGGGAAAAAGGAAAATGGGGCTGCTCATTAGACGAAAAGCCAAATAATGCCATCTGAAACTGGTCTGGAGGGCTGATGCAAGGTGATTGCCTTCACCTTCAGTTGTTTTTCATTTCCTGGAGAAAAGAGATCATAAATTCTGCAGATAATGGTAGGGCTGGTGGAATGTACAAATACAGATTTCACAAATTTGCAATGCCCAAACAAAACACTAAATCTAACTTTGCTAATCTTGCCTTCCTGATTATTCCTCTAATGAAGAACTGGGGATAGCCTTGTTACTGTAGAACATGCTGCCAGCCCAGCTGTGAGCAATACATCTGTCTACTTGTCGTGGTTTAACCTCAGTCGGCAACTGAGCACCGCGCAGCCGCTCGCTCACTCCCTCGCTCCCTCCCCCTGGTGGGATGGGGGAGAGAACTGGAAGAGCACAAGTGAGAAAAACTCATGGGTTGAGATAAAAACAGTTTCATAATTTAAATAAAATGATGATAAAAATAATATGATGATAATAATAATAATAATACACAAAGCAAGTGATGCACAGTACAATTGCTCACCACCC
>NW_008795486.1:1219952-1225220 GCF_000699145.1 Aptenodytes forsteri
GTAGAGCATGGGAAGCTGAAAAGTCCTTGGCTAGTGTAAGCATTACCTAGCAACAACTAAAACATCGGTGTGTTATCAACTTTGTTCTCACCCTAAATCCAAAACACAGCACTGTACCAGCTACTAGGAAGGAAATTAACTCTATCCCTGCCAAAACCAGGACACTACTACTACAACACAGTGTGGTAAGTATTAAAACAGCAGAGTGATAATTTAATAGGGAAGACCAAAGTGAAGATTTCAGGCATCATTCATGCAATTTTTAATCATATCAAGAGCATCTGTAAAATAGACTCACAAGTGATTCCTTTAGAAGCAATGATCAATTACTAATTGTGGTCTCTCTAACCGGGTCCATGTTTTCAACAAAGAGCTTAAATCAATTGCTGCAGGGTGACATAACGGAATAGTTCTCAGACTGCTCACTAAAGAAGAGCCTGGATGATTAAAAAACTTTACAGATAAGCTCAGTACTCACATTCCCCAAACATCCAATGTACAAATGCAAAACACCTAATGTTAGCTTCAGGAAAGAAAAGATTTGAGACACAACAGCACTGCAAGGATGGCTTTCACAGGATCCTGGCAATAGTAAAGGATCTATCATCCACGGAAAAATTAAAAACTTTTAAAAATAATTGGGAATTAAACTGAAGCTATGGAAACTTTCCCTGTGAGTTATTACCAACTTAATAACCTACTGTTTTATCACCATGTCCTAAAAGTGGAACATGGCTTCAATAAAATCCTAGTTCAATACAATTAATGAAAATGTGTTCAGTCATATTGTATACCCGTACCATAACTGGAAATCATATTTCACCTAATATACAGTGTCCCTAGACTTAGTGATGAGAAACTTATGAATAACAAATTTAATCTCATAGAAATAATTCATCTTTGAAAACATTCTATTAAAATATTTTTATTGTTACTAATTTCTCTGTCGTGTCTTCAGCAATGAACAGCAACAAATAAAGTAAAAAAAAATTGTGCTGGAGACAGCTTAAGGATAATGATGCCCATAAGAAAGTTTTTTCCCATCTTCTTTATGTAAAAGACAGAGAACAGCTGATACTCTGAGGTGTGCAGTTTGCATCCCTTTCCAGTCTCCTGATGTCTATTATTTGAATTTGGGGGGAAAAGACACAAAGCTATTGTTCAGAGAAAGCAGTCTTTCAAAAAGGAGACTTGCTATATGATGATGGCATGAGACAGAACTAAAATTAAAGCTGATTCTAAAGAATTGGACATTGTATCATCCTTACATTATTGTGTAATGTCACAAAGCATGGGCCGCTGGAGACAGCGAGGTCATAAAATTGGACAAGCCAAGAACTTCGCACTTCATGCACCTTGGCCTCCGTTGCAAAATATGGACTTACAAAATAGAACAACAGCAACATGGCATGAGACAGAACTAAAATTAAAGCTGATTCTAAAGAATTGGACATTGTATCATCCTTACATTATTGTGTAATGTCACAAAGCATGGGCCGCTGGAGACAGCGAGGTCATAAAATTGGACAAGCCAAGAACTTCGCACTTCATGCACCTTGGCCTCCGTTGCAAAATATGGACTTACAAAATAGAACAACAGCAACATTCTCAACTAAATGGTATTTCTATTTTTATACCATTTTTATGATCTTATTACTGGATAACTAGGAAAGTATTTTCTAATTATGTAAATCCTATAACACAGTTTGGATATGTTTTGCTTCTTTGTTTATCTTGGGCAGAATATATCATCTATAGTGTAGATTAAAGTCTTTAAGAGTTTAAAAGAAGCTAATAAGCTCCCTGTATTTTTTTTTTTTTATTCTAGTCTTAAAGGCTGCATAAATTAAAATTTAGAGGAAGAAGAAAGTGCTTTTTACAAGCAAAAAAAAAAAGTGTTTTATAATCAAATTATTGCAGATCTTGAAATTTGGAGGCTATCTTCCTTGCTGTATTATTTACATTGGTATTAGAAGTTATTTTGGCCAATGTTAAGATATCAATAGAAGAAAAGTATCTGTGAAAGAGAAAAAAGACCAGGACATAAAATTTTCAGTGAAACCCCAACTCTTGCTTCACTGATGACTAGAAAAATCAATGCATTTTTGGTTTTGCTGATCCATTGCTGAGTCAAAGTCCTAAAATAAAAATAATTTCCTTCCTGTTTGTTCTAGAAACTTCAAAATTGCCTCGTAGCCACAAATCAGAAATGATAGAGTCACCTCGGCCATTCAAGAGATCTTCAGAGTGATTGCAATAATCAGGCAAACTTTATAATGAAGTACAGCTGTAATGAACACTCACACAGTTGCACTGCAGAATTTTCCACTGGGACACAATATTCTCCCTTACTGTAAGTTTTGCAGTAGCCAAGCAACATCAGCGTTGGTGATGTTGTCCTCCTTGCCTACAGTTCTCCACTTTACTAATCCTCACAGGTCATGCTGTCTAAAGATGTATGGAGCTGCAGGCAGGACGCGAGCCCGAAGCTCAGGAGAAGAGTGGCTCTACAGTTGACTCCACAAAATGGCTTTCAATAACTTATTTACTTACCAAGTTTGTGCCTTTGCTCTTCCCTTAACTTTTGTGGCCTAAACGGATCATTGCTTCCACATAAGTGTGTACACCAACCCTCATGCTAGGAGGCCTTTATATCCTGCTATATATTAGAAAGATTCGTTATGCTGTAGTTCTAGGATTATCTATATCTCTATCGTCTTTTCTAGTACCTCTGAGTATGCTCACCTCAGGTCTTGGCCTTTTAAACCCTAACTTGAGATTAATAACCTCTGTATCACCTTATTTCACTCTCCTGATCCAACTGTTTTATCTCACTTTATTTTTTCCCCTTCAGAAGTTTGAAGCCAATGGAATTTATAGTTGCCAGACTCCTTGTGTGTGTCTGTATATATATGTATATATACATAAATATTTATAATGTGTAATGATAATAAAATAATTTATAATAGTAGTTTATATGTATCCATACTTACGCTTTTAGCTGGATGAATAAGCTTTAAAAGGAAAAAAAAATATTTTTCAGTGAGTTGACACAAACACCTCTCTTACTGAGTTTCCTGCCTTTCTGTAAGATCACCATGTGTCACCCACAGTGGTGTGTGTGGGTGCTCATAAACAGTCTGTGTAAAAGGAGCACCCAAAACCTCAGCAGGTGTTTGCCTGACAGTGATCATGCGAAGGAGGAAGACAACCACCAGCTGGATTAGAGTAACCGGGGAATTATAAAGCCTTTTGAAGCAAAGGAGTCATCTTGAAAAGAAGTTTAAAAGAAACATGAAAATCCATAACAGTGGGGAGACACTTTGGCATGGGGACAGGGCAGTAGACAACCCGGGTTTGACACTGCCAGAAGTTGTCCCATCAACATCACAACCTCCATCTGAGGCCCAACAGAGCATCCTCCTTTCCGGACACCATGAAGAGCCTGCAACCAACTAATGGGCTCACAGTGTAGGGGCAACAGGTACCCACACCTGGGTGTGTGGGTGGTTTTCTCATCGGCAGGTAGATTAGCAGATTGTCAGGGCAGCACAGTTGGCCGTGAAGCTGGAGCACCCGTGGCTTAACAGTAAGGAAGGAGGGGGACCCGCCCTCCAGGAAGAGGGAGGTGGTTGCTCTGTGTGGGTGGGTGTGTATGACTGTGAGCGAGTGTGAGTGTGTGTGTATATGTTTAGCGCTTTATAGAAATAGTTGTAGAAAGGTGTGTAGAAATTTCTAGGTGTATATTAACATTTCCTGAGTCTCCAATATTGTGGCTTATCTGTACACTGCTGATAGAGATCCTGAACGTGCAATTTACTGCTTGCCAGTTAATTAAAAACCATTAATAGATCAATACATCACTTCAATCCTGATTTGATTTATTTTATGTAAATTGAGCAGTTTTTCCTTGTTATACTGGTGACCTAGACAAGACTATCTTCTTCAGGCAACTACCAAGCCTATCCCCTGTGTTTGTTTGGCAGCGTTTCCTTCACTAGAAAACAATCTTTTAAAATACCACATCACTTCTTTCCCCTTGTCTACTGAATCTTGACTATTTCTGAACATCTTAGTTTTGAAGGCTCCCCAGAGGGCAAACAGACCCAACCACCAACCCTCTAATGACACTACATTGTTCTGGAGGGGGAGGTGAGAGCCATCTCCATCCATTCTTTTCCCATTTGTATCTGGACAACACCTTGTTGGGTAACCCAACATGTATTATACTGTAAACATGATAACCAAAATAACCAGGCCAACATATGGTACTCATAAATTATTACAGGAAAGCCCTATATCTGTCACATGCTGTCGATGAGCAAGTTCCAGGGAAAGGCAACTGTCCCCTGAGTTACTGGATTCTCACAAAGATGTTTAGACTTATTTACTGAGCACACAGGTTGAAATCTTTTCTTTCAAAATGCAAAAGCAAAAGAACTGATCGCATACCTCCCAGACCTTTTTAGGATGTGCCACTACCCACTTCCCTTCCTTCCTTCTCCTTATCCATCCATATCCTCTCAGGCTGACAGTCTTTAAACGATGTATATGGTGGAGATGTTCGGTCCAAAGCCTAGTCCCAAGTAAAATCCTTGAAACACTTATTGTGTGGATTTAGGGACTTCTGTACCAGCTGCTTTGATCTTCTGGTCTGTTTGTAGTGCTCTGAATTGCTAACATAGACGCAGGACTGACTCAGTTCTGCAGTGATGCCCGCAAGCTCTCTAACAATCTAATGCTGCATAGTAGTTTCTGACACCTGTAATATTACATGGCTCATATGATGCTCTTGTTAAAACTCTAGCTCCTGGAAATGCCTGATTTTTGGAGGCATTTAGGCTTTCACCCTACAAAGGACTACTTTTCTAGAGCTTCTGTTTAAAGGGAAAAGCTTGAAAATGTGACATGAAAGCATCCTACCAACTCTTAACTAGCATGCAAATGTAATAATCTAAAAGTCTAATGTTTCAAAAGTCTCTTGTTTTGATTCTGAGGGTAAATGTATGATTTTGATTGCTTGTGATCAGGACTGCAAACTAAATACAGTGAAAGCGACAATACCTAAAGAGCTCCCAACGGGCAAAGTAAACACATTTAATTATAGAAAACATTTTTTGCTGTTTTTTCCCCAGGCTTTTAACAACCACAGGTGAAAAAAGCATCTTTGTATCTATACCAAATTTTTCAGGCTGTTTTCTTAATTTTATATTTAACTTCTGGGGAAAGAAAAAAAAAAAAAAAAAAAAAAAAGAGGGTTTGCTTTTT